>NC_068361.1:109946595-110126595 GCF_020536995.1 Dreissena polymorpha
GAGAACATTTGTTAGAGTCAATTCACTCTATGCAAGGTTTTAAGAGCTAGTGTATTTGTGGACACTATTAACTAACTCAGCAGTTGGTTACTATGGAATCTAAATTATCTTCTCCAAAAAGCACAAGTTTGGTCCCCTTGGTGGCAGAGGAAGACGGGCTGCATCCCAGTTTATGCATCATCTGCCAGGAAGATAACAAATTACCTCTTACCAGTGAAGAAAAGGGGCGTGCGAGGGTAAAGAGAGCTGCTGCACTAAGGAATGATATTGTTACAAAGCGCATCAAACGTTTGGATGACAAGACGGATGATCAAAATGGTATGTTTTCTTACCACAATACCAATAAGTGTTATAAGTCGTACACACATTCCGGAAAAAATATCAGAAGAACCAATGGAGTGCGAGACAGACAATGGGGCGTCTACAAGTGTTGGTTTCAGAAAATCCCTTCGCCGTAGCATTTTACCATGTCCACCCCCTAGCTGTCCGAAAGATCCCAGAACTTTGATTTGTGTAATATGTGGTAATGTAGAACACAAGAGGCACCGGGACAAATACAGAATCTGCGAGTATGGTAGTGCTGAGAAATTCGTCAACGCTGCAATATACTTCCAGGATGAAGTTTTCACAAGAGTGGCGGATCGTCTGAGCAACAACCACGAGGAATGTATAAAGTCAGTCATCTCTGCAGACTTATACTGCCACAACACATGTCTTCAGAGCTACCTACGAAAATTTGACCGTAACATTAAATCTACTGATCATATCAAACCGGATATTAACAACATCATGCGTGTACTCTTCAATCGCACCCTGCCTTATATTGGCAATCTTCTGGCAAAGGGTGAATGTTGCACTATGAGTGATATTGTAGAGTTTGCATTAAGTTTGTTAGAAGAAGGTGAAGTGCTTACAAGTACATTCCTTAACCGTGATATGAAGCAGCTGATTATCAGTCACTATGGACATTCGGTCACAATATCGCCCAATAGTAGGGTCAACGAATCTGACATCATTTTTTCATCTGATATAAGCGCTGCTGACATAGTGATCAAACTTAAGAATCAGGACATTATGCAGGAAGCTGGTACCCAGTTAAGAAAAGTTCTCAAGGCCGTTGATTTTGACCTACAAGATAGTTTTTGCGACAGTACTGACCTCAAGTCTTCATGGGAAAGAACAAGAATTCCAGGACCGCTTCTCACGTTTTTGTCAGCTCTTTTTAAGGTCCCTAAGTACAAGCTTTTTCAAAGCAGTGCGCATGACATTGAGGAGCTTCTACAGCCTCTTGAAGATGAGGTACATGAGGAGCCAGAGGAACAATTATTACACTTTACCAACACAGGCAGATCCTCCTCCACAAGAACAAACAAAAAACCTGGTTGAGAGACCATAAGAGAACACAGCTACACCGCCTATTCCAGATGCTTGTGTACATCAGTCATAGTGGCTTGACGCGAACACCATTGCATATGATGCTTGGCCGCGCAATTTATGAAAGAGATCGCAGCAGGAGCTTTCTCACTGCTTTCAATAGAATTGGTGCATGTTCAAGTTATCAAACCATTAGATCTGCCCGCAGTCTTCTTGCTAGTTATGTCGTGAAATGCTCAGAAGATGGAGAAACCCGAATACCCAGTACTTTCACCAAGGAGGACTACATTATGGCTTGAATGGACAACTTGGACTATGCTGACAAATCATCAATATCTGGTACCGAAGGTTCACATTATGCTTCCCTAGTGATATTTCAAGATGCCACAGTGAGTAGGCCTCTTTCCAAACCCCCAGTGTCCAATACAGGAATAAGCCGTGCACATCCAATTCTGAAGACAAAGCTACCATGTCAAGAGGTACCTCCCCATATCAAGCCAATAGTTAGACCAGCCTTATCACAAGATATGATGCTGCATCCTGAAACTAAGCAGGCTACGTTGCTCGATACACAAACTGCCCGGAATGTAGCCACAAAGCGTGAATTCACTATAAGTGTTCTGCGCAATGGTTCAGAAATAGAAAATCCTCATATCTGGGCCGCCGTTCATACGCTTGTTTCTTCTGCTGTGGTGCCGATGATGCGTGTTGGCTTCCTACCTGTTATACCAAGACCCATCACTGAGCGTGCTACAGTCAGACATTGCCTCACTTGTTTTCAGAGTGTGCGAAGACAGTTAAATCAGGAATCGCTGGCAATATGGTGTGATGAGGGTGTTTTCGCTCTTGCAGCAGACATTTACCTACACGAGACGAACAAGTTCAGCGACCTCTTTCTTTGTATGGGCCCTTTCCATTGGACCCGTGTTCTGCTTAGATGTCAGGGCAAACTTCTGCGAGGCTCTGGCCTAGATGATGCATTGATCGAATGTGGGGTGTTTGGACCAGGTGTGATAGAGACAGTGTTGAACGGCAGTCATTATGTACGGGCCTTCACTGGTATGCTGATGGTGGAGGACGTAATTCATAAACTGGAGTGGCAAGCTTTTTGGAAACATAAGGGCAAGGCTTCATACCCAGTCCTGGAGCAGATGAAGGAACTGCAAAACATGCTTGTTGCCAATGAACGCTGTTCAGAGCAGTTTGAGGTTATTAGCGGGCAGATGGAACAGTTGCATCAAGACTTTCTTGAGTTTCAGAAAGAATGTAAGGCTAAGTCTGAGCTTTGCCAATTCTTTGGTGTTTGGTTGCAGTTAGTGTCCATCGTCAAAAATGCGGTAGTCTCTGACAGAGAAGGAAACTGGAATCTGCATGTAGCTACCATTGAAGATTCCATGCAAATATTTGCTGAATATGACTGCATTAACTACTTGCGTTACGGTTCATGGTACCTAGAAAAAATAAATGTAATGGAGTTCACACATCCTGAGCTTTATCGGCGCTTTTCCATTGGTCAATGGGTTGTTCGAGACCGCCCAGGCTGGTTTTGCAGTGTTTCAGGTGATATGAAGGTAGAGCAGACTATTCGGAGAGTATCGAAGGGTCCAGGAGGTCACTATGTTGTAGGAGAGACACGCAATGCTGGTGCAGTAGCAGAATTTGAGCTTTTGTTCCATAAGATAGGGTCCATCACTAGCCTCCTCAATCTTCTAACCACCAACAAGCCGATGGATCACACAGAATGTCATCTTCAGCATTCGCTGAGCGCCACTCGTCGTCACTCGTTCAACCACAATGTAGAAATGTTGTTGGACTATGTCCTCGAACGTCAGAACCCATACATAGTGACGGTCAGTGTTCCCGTTCCACTTCACAATTTACTGACAAAACTGGCTGTTGACAAAGAGGTTGCTGTACGGCTTCTCAAATGTATTGAAAATGTTAAACGTGTTTACCGCGCATACAGGCAGGAGAGAATAGTTGAGAAAGCCAAAAAAATCAGTTCCACCATTTCAAACAGAAAGCTTCCCAAGTTCACTGACCATCTTAAACAGTCATTATTGACATCGATAGCTATTCTTAAGGAACGGAAAGCCCCGTCATCCAAAGATATGGCAGATGCACAGAGGAACATGGACATTGCAAAGGAACGAGGCATGTCCCTCAAGCAGATATTATCTCATGATTTGATTTCTTCATCTCCATTATTTGATGGTGACCTCCCAGCCCATGTTAATAAATCAAAACTTATTGGGGAGATTGAATCTAGACTGGACCTCAGTAAATGGAGTCGGGAATCTCTTCTTCCCACTCATGTCATCGTGGACGTCATGTCTAAGATGCGACAGATGCCTCTTGAAAAATTTTCCACTCTGGGTGGTGCAATCAACGCTGTCATCAACGCAGCGTCGAGCATATGTGAGGGGCCAGAGTGCATTCATCTTGTACTAGACTCATACATTGAAATGTCTTTAAAGGAAGGTGAACGGCTGCGGCGCGGAGACGAAGCAACAGGTATTGCAATTATTGACATGAGCAGAGACACACCAATCCCACAACAACTTAATAAATTCTGGGCATCCGAGGAAAATAAGCGTAATCTTCAACTATTGGTAAGGGATATAGTGTGCAATGAAGTCTGTGCCAACCCTATCATTGCAAGTTCAGTTGTCTCTGACAATGAAGCTCTTCCAGCAATTAAGTTTGGTAATGAAGACATTCCTGAACTGTTAAACTGGATTGAGGAGGCCGATGCCAGGGTAGTGGCTCATGTTGAGTGGGCTGCTCGTATCAAACAGTTTCAAAGAGTTGTTGATGTCAAACGACACCGACAGCTTTGCATTATTGCTTAACTTCACTCCATATTTCCAGACACTCGGTATGAAAGAAATCTGGCAGCAGTATGGTACTGGTGAGAAGCGTCGAATGCTTCCGTTGCATCAGGCAATTTCTCGGCTTGGGACACCGCTGGCAAAGACAATGATAAAGGCTCACATATTGACAGGCGACGACTGCATGAGTAAAGTGGAAACCAAGCATGCAGCATCGACCTCTGACCCGGTACAGTTTTTAATGAATTTTGGAGAGACAGAAACCTTGTCAGAGCAGGATGAAGCATTAGCAGAAAAGTATCTGGTACGCGTCTGGGCAGGGGCCAGATCGACGACAACTGCGGAAACATTTGACCATCTCCGACTAGAAAACTATACTAGTGCTAGTGCTGGACTTGATTGCCTACCTCCTACAAGCAGTGTAATCAAAGGAAACATTCGTAGAGGAGCCTTTCTAATACATAGGGCATGTAAACTGCTTATAAATACTGATGGTCCCGAGACACGGTTGGCACCAGTTACACATGGTGGATGGGAGGAGCACCTTGGCATGCTGTTGCCCACAAAGTGCCTGAAGCCTTTACCACGGAGCTTGCTGATATTGTGCAAGTGTACAGGGAAGTGCGATACTCGACGTTGTCCGAGCCGTGCTGCTGGGGTGCTTTGTATCACATTTTGTCATGGTAAAGTGGACAATTCACCTTGTGAAAACCTGACTTGAAATGACTAACTTTGTAACTGTATGTAATCTATGTGAAACTAAGTATTTTTAAACCTATAAAAAATGAGAATGATTTCATGTTGATGAGTTGTGTGCTTTTTGCTATAATGCCATATGGAATAAGGTGTAAGCCCGTTAGCCTGTCCCTAGGACTGGGGATGACTCAGTGATTACCCAGCCAACACATGACATTGGTTCACAACATGTGTAAATTATCTAAATCTGCCAATATTACGTAAAACGTGCACAACACTATTGTAATTGAATTAATAACGTCAAAATTTGTCACATTAAAGTTTATACACTGGCTTTTACAGTCCAAGGTCAACTCAAGGTCGTTTAAATATCATATGACCTTGTACTTGACCTTTCCGTATCAATTACTCTCCATAACAAGACCTCTCATTACCGAGTTCTTACCAAAAAAAACATAATTTAGAGGTAAAACATTTGATTTTACTCCAAAAGGCAATTTTTTTTCTTTTTCAAAATGGCCGTCGGCGGCCATATTGGATTTTGGTATTTTGAGGCTCCTGGCAGTGTGACGGACAAGCACCTCGGTGATTTATCATGTATTGGGACTAATTAACTCACATCAAGTGAGAAAATCTCTCAACCCAATTTTGCAAACGGGACTTCAGACCTAGTCCTGCACTAACTCTGGTGAACGACTGAGTTTCTCGTGGGAACAAGACAACTAATTCTTGTGATAAGTACATTATCAAATAGCCAAAATACACCTAGATTGAAAAGCATTAAAACGCAAATATGTCTGATATTACCTTTGTCGTACCCAGACTAACTTACTTGTTCCCACGACTTAATTACATAGTACGAAATAAAAAAATAAAAATGCACTTGTCACATGCTTTAGTAAATTATCGATGAAGTAAATACCGAATAAATTACTCTTTTCTCAAGTGGGGCTGCCTAGAGTTAAAATATTTTCTATTATCCCAAACGAATAAATTTCAAAAAAAGAATATCGCTTTTTCAATGATTATTCCGCCGTTTATTTTCATTTAAAGGTTTGAACTGAAGAAACTGAAGGTAGTTACACAAAAACGACGTCATTTCACAATAACACACTGAAAAATATCGACTATTTTCATTGTTATTGTTCATTGTTTGAAACGGTGAATTATGTAAATCAAAGATATTTCCATATAATAAACCATTAAAAACATTTAATAAAGTTGTGCATATATTAGATACGATAGTTTACATGTATCACTCAGTATGTTGACCATGGTGGAAATGAAATGAAAATATAATAAGGAAGCTCCCAGGTATGGTTGAAACATGTTTTATTTCTTGTTATAAATGGTTCTTCTATCCAAAAGAAACTCACACATATTCTAGACTATGTACACTACAATAAATATATCAAGTTTAAACAATTCGTAAGTCAGCTATAGCACAAAACAATATAATCAAAATTTTCTAACATCTAATTTAGACATCCCTTCAATAAAAACTAAGTGAAATAAGAACTTGGTTGACACACCTTTTGGAACGAGTGATCAACTGTTTCTTTTACAAATAATAAATTTACATTTGTAAATACGTACATCGTAAATACATACACCTTACAATATAATTGGATTCAAACCTTTGAATTAGACTTGTATATATAATTGCTTTGAAGGCTGCGTAAACTTGGTATGGTGCAGGTCTCCTACCTAGCGAACAATATTGCCTTCAAAACAATGAAAAGTGCAGCACTGAAAAACTGGACAATATTGAACAAAATCTGCATGTTCTTAAAATGATTGTTCAAACGGTTTGCATGAAGAACTATAAATCAGCTATTTTTAGCTATTTTTAGTGAAAGAGTACATTTCTATTGCTTATTTCATTTGTAAAAATGCTGTTTTTTTTTCATAATCATATAATTCATTGATTACTTCCGTTTAAATATATTTATGCATAATTTAAAAAAATGTCCCTTTTGGGCGATTACACAATGGACAAAATATACACAACTGTCAAAACAAACAAAGGTAATCACTCTATTACAAAACTATGGAATTTTTTATAGAAAGATAAAGAAAACATCCCTAATAATTAATAAATCATAGCTGTCTAGCAAGACAAAAGAACAATTTTTTTAAGTCTAAGTTCTATACCCTAAAACACCAAGAATTTTTAATTTCCCCATTTAGAAATTAATATTCTATAAATATCTTGTTTTTTCTATAAATATTGAAAAGAATAATGAATCTTAAAACAAACAATGGATGTATATTTCACTTTATTCTTCAACTTTAAGTAAAATGATTGTTTCCTCATTTATATTTATGTGAGTACATAATTTCTACATAACAAGTTGAAACCACATGTGCACCAATATTAGATATACCAATATGTCATCCTAACACTTTCCTTTTAGAATAATTCTCTGACATTTTACATTTAAACAAATACATAATATATTGTAATTACAACAATAACACAAATTCCCAAAAATGTTGGACGGATTTGCAATATGAGAAGTATTAAACACTCCACATATCAAAGCAGTTGATATTAATGTACACTTCAACAAACAATATGTTGAGACATTGTTTAACCTTTTCTAAGCACTGATCATTTGTCACTTAATAAACAAGAATAACAGTAAAACTGATGGATGATCCCCGATGATGCACTTTGTCAATTTATGTGTTAATAACCACCTAAAAAAATATATTATTAGCCTCTGTGACCTTGACCCCAGTGACCTCAAACCTCATAAAAAGGTAGAGGTCCATGAAAGGTACATACATGGCAAATATGAAAGACATCGGTAAAGAATTGAAGGTGCTATGAGAATGTGACGGAAAAATATATTATTAGCCTCTGTGACATTGACCCCAGTGACCCCAAACCTCATCAAAAGGTAGAGGTCCATGCAAGGTACCAACATGCAAAATATGAAAGAGATCGTAAAAGTATTGAAGGTGCTATGAGAAACTGTAACAAAAGTGAAACGGAAAAATCTATTATAAGCCTAAGTGACCTGGAGTAAAGTGTGACGGAAAAATATATTATTAGCCTCGATGACCTTGACCCCAGTGACCTCAAACCTCATCAAAAGGTAGAGGTCCATGCAAGGTACCTACATGCCAAATATGAAAGAGATCTGTAAAGTATTGAAGGTGCTATGAAAAACTGTAACAAAAGTGTGACGGAAAAATCAATTATGAGCCTCGGTGACCTTGACCCCAGTGACCACAAACCTCATCAAAAGGTAGAGGTCCATGCAACGTACCTACATGCCAAATATGAAAGAGATCGGTAAAGTATTGAAGGTGCTATGAGAAACTGTAACAAAAGTGTGACGGAAAAATATAGTATTAGCCTCGGAGACCTTGACCCCAGTGACCTCAAACCTCATCAAAAGGTAGAGGTCTATGCAAGGTACCTACATGCCAAATATGAAAGAGATCGGAAAAGTATTGTAGGTGCTACGAGAAACTGTAACAAAAGTGTGACGGAAAAATATATTATAAGCCTCAGTGACCTTGAGCCCAGTGACCTCAAACCTCATCAAAATGTAGAGGTCCATGCAAGGTACCTACATGCCAAATATTAAAGAGATCGGTAAAGTATTGAAGGTGCTATGATAAACTGTAACAAAAGTGTGACAGAAGGAAGGAAGGAAGGAAGGAAGGAAGGAAGGAAGGAAGGAAGTAAGACACTACAAACTGGCAACAATATGCTCTACCGAAAATATTTCAGGGAGCATAAAAATAAAATGACATAGAATACACATACACAATTTCGAGCATCAGATACATTGTATTCCTACATCACAATCAAAACATAAATATTATTTTCCAAACAATCATTAGAAGGCTTGAAAACATCTTTAAACAATAACATCTTTTGTACAAGGTGTTTGCATTTCAAAGCAACCATGTATTTTCCAAACAAATATTTATAGTGTATAATTATTTTTAAAAACAAAATAGTTTTAGTGAAGCATGTATCATATAAAATGACAACAAAACTTAAATTTATATAATATAAACCATCCCATTACGTTAAGAAAATGTATGTAACTAAACATTAAAATTACCTTAAACATCAATTTCCATTACAAATAATAATGTACTATGTGAAGTAAGAAATAAAATAAAGTAAGGTACGTGTTTAGGCTTTGTGAAACATTTTTTAAATGAAAAACATATACAAAGCTGTATAAACATCTTAAATTAACCAATTCCTCGCAAATTCCATTGGCTAATTTCACACCATATTCTGCATATATATGTTGTGAATGACAGTTATCAGATGTTTTTAGAACCATCACCATTTCAACGTTTTAACACCAGTTAACATTCTTTTTAATATGTAAACATGTGTTTGCATTTCTTCAGTGAAATAACTTTACTTTGCTATCTACTTTGTATTCAGCCTAATTCCATTGCAGAATTTACCCATAGTGAAAATCCTCAATCTAAAAAAGGTCAAAACTAACAGTAGCAATATAGGTATAAGCAATCTGGAGAAACGTGTTGTATTCACAGGCTCAAACATTCTATTTGCAGGCAAAAACTTGTTTCATGTGCAGGCCGAAACTTGTTTCATTTGCATGCTGACATTTTTCTCATCCACATTGTCGCCCTGGAAGTTTAGCGTCGTTGCTTTCTCAGGTTATCTGGGGATTCCTGGAAACAAAACAACAACCGAATTCATAAATGCAAAAATTGAATATAAATGTTTGCTAACTTTAGTCAATGTTCAAACAATCAATGTTTATAATATTTACATCACTGTGAAAATTAATGATAACAAAGTTTTTTTGAGCAAACAAAATGTACAAGGACCAAGAAAACTATTTAATTCATTCAACACTGATAGATAATATTTTTTCAAGATAAAGTTGAAATTGCTGTTGGAAATTGTTTAGTAGAGAAAGAAAAAAAAATGGAAATAGCATTATTTATCTTACAAAACAGGTTTCCTCGTTTTATTGATTTGAAAGTCATAGAAAATCCGCTAAAAAAACCTATATATACTATGAAAGGGAAAACTTTAAAACTGTTAATTTTATTAATACAAAAAATATGTCCTTTAAGCTACAGTAATAATAATTCAATAAATTTATGAGTTAGTAACTTGCTTAATTATTCATGTTCTTAAAAGTAGCAGTTAAGTTTAGTATATTTAAAACAAGAGATGTGTTCGTCAGAAACACAATGCCCCCTTTTTGTTTGGACCTTTGACCTTGAAGGATGACCTTACCCTTGAACTTCACCACTCAAAATTTGCAGCTTCATGAGAAAGCCGCTTTGAAACAATTTTTTTTTCTGTTTTTTTTTTACCTTTGACCTTGAAGGATGACCTTGACCTTGAATTTCCACCGCTAAAAATGTGCAGCTTCATGACATACACATGCATGCCAAATATAAATTTGCTATCTTTAATATTGAAAAAGTTATGGAAAATGTTAGAGTTTTCGGACGGACAGACGCCATATATTTGACATTTGACCTTGGAGGATGACATTGACCTTCACCTTTCACCACTCAAAATGTTCAGCTCCATGAGATACACATGCATGCCAAATATCAAGTTGCTATCTTCAATAGTGAAAAAGTTATGGCCAATGCTCAATTTTTTGGACGGACGGACAGACGCCATATATTAGACATTTGACCTTGAAGGATGACCTTGACCTTCACCTTTCACCACTAAGAATGTGCAACTCCATGAGATGCACATGCATGCCAAATATCAAGTTGCTATGTTAAATATTGAAAAAGTTATGGACAACGTTAAAGTTTTTTTCTGACGGACAGACAGACTGACATACACACATACTGATACACTGACAGACAGTTCAACTGTTATATGCCACCCTACCGGGGGCATAAAAATCAACAAATCAAATGATACTATAAATTCTATAATTTCTACAAATATATTAGATATGATTTATCCTTATATATGTTATAAGCAAACACACTGACAAAATTGTAACATTTTTTTAAATAAATGAAACATAGTACAGTTCATTATTTGGTGAAGGCAGTGAATGAAAGAATGAGAGTTGATTCTTTTTATACATGATTTAAAGCAAAGAACATATATAATATATAACACTAAATGAGAGTCTAATGTCAAAATACCACTTTAAAATTCTCACCCGTTTTCTACGCAATTTCCTTCGTTTCTAAAGTCATATTGAAATAAAAGTTCATTTTTTTTCTATACAAATTTACTTTTGAATACTTTTTTGAATGAATACCTTAATCTATGCACAAACGAATATATGGCATAGAAATAAACTTCAAGTTTGATTAATTGATGTAAAAATTAGGTTGATAATTACAATGACAAAATCAGAAATATTCAAAAATATGTTATTTGTATTTTTCAAAAGAGGCTAGTATCTGTTATGAAATTGAAACACTTTCTTAAAATCAAAATATGTTTACATTTGGAAATTGCTAGAAAGGCAGTATATTATTGCTTTTTATAATGTAAGCCAATTGTACAGGCACAGCTGCTACTATACATATATAAATGACATAACATTAACAACAAGAAACATTATGTATTTAGACAATTTAATTAGAATAATTAGAATAGTGTACTAACAGTCTGTTAACAGTCTGTCACACTTGGAGTCATGGCATTAAAAGTAAGTTTATAAAAAGTTGTCATTTGTTGTTTCCAATTCATGAGTTCATTAAGTTGTTTAGTGAAACGGTCCCCTGGCAGGATGTTCACTATATAAGGGCAAGCACACGTTATCCAGAGAGAATATTCACATACAACCACCAACACTGCACTGCAAACTGGTATATATACACAGTATTGTATAACAAACATCACAAACTCGATTCAGGCCACATGCACAAAACAATGAAAATGATTTTACATTATTTTAATGGGAACACATGTGATGAAGTGTTTGTTAAATTGATAGATTGATGGATTAAATTTTTTTTTATAGCACTGAATTTATCATCTCAAAATAGTTTGAACCTCATTTCATAAAAATCAAAAGCAAATCTAAGGGCACATATTTCAGTAAATAAACCATAAAATAAATGATGCATGTCCATTGAATTTACAGTGTAAAAAATCTTTGCACCAAAAGTACAAAATGGTCATATATGAGAGGTTAATGATGTTTGCAACAATAAAGGCTGACAATTATTCACATCATACAGTAAGAAACATTTTACAGGTTAGAAAATGACAAATATGTGATACATGAAAACACCATATGGTGCTAAAAAAATGAAAAATGACTGAAAAATGTGATTTTACCATGGGATCTAGAAAAATATGAAAGCTGAACCATATTTTGCAAATCTTACAAATAAATATATTTCGGAACACACCCCATTACCAATATTTATTACATTTTGGAAAACCACGTGAGCAGACTTACATATTGAGGCCATGAGGCGTTTATTTTGAGATGAAAATTGGGACATTCTTATATGACGCTCTCCATCTGTCTCCTATAAAATGTTCAACCATATTGCCATAGAAACAAAATTTGCAATTGTTTTTAAAGAACTGTCCTTTAACATAGAAGAGGACATGAAAAGCTCGGCATTTTAACAAACTTTCATCCATGATCTTCAGATTAAATTTTATCCATGGCCATTTACAACACAACACATCAATAAACCCTCATATTGGGGCACTTGTTATTCAAATCAAACCAATCACAACTGCGCACAATAATGCTTATTACCCCAATTATAATTTTGGCACAAGTTATTCCAACCAATCCATTGCTTTTTCAGGCATAAGTTATTTCAATAATTCAAAAGCTATTTTTGGAAAAAGTTATTTCAATCAATCTTATAATATTTGGACCTAAGCTGATCAAATCCAACCCATGACTTATCAACAGAATATGACCACTTATGGCACGTTTTGTAAAATATGAAGGAGAGGGTGTCAAACGTTTTGATTATCTCAAGTGATATAATGTCAAGTATTAGATTATATGAAACAACATGTCACACTATCAGTCAAATGAAGCGAGGATGTGAACACCTTGTATCACTTCAAGACATGATGTTTGTCTTTGCATTATCTCACGTAACAGGACACAAGACAAAGGAGAAGGACCAGGAGTTGTCCCTGATTAGCCTATGCAGATTTTAAATATTTTAGACTGGATTTTTGCTAATAAGAGACTTTCTTGAAACGAAAAAGATCATAAAAGCGGAAAGTGTCATCCCTGATAAGCATGTGCAAACTGCACAGGCTAATCTGGGATGGCACTTTACGCGCACAGGCTAATCTGGGATGGCACTTTACGCGCACAGGCTAATCTGGGATGGCACTTTACGTGCACAGGCTAATCTGGGATGGCACTTTACGCAGATGCATTAAACCCCTTTTCACAGAGAATGGCCCAAATATTTGTAAAAGGTGAATCACTGACAACAAAACATCAAAATTACACTGACATTGACAACATTGTTAACAGGTCAAACATAGGTACCATCTGTTTACAGATCTAAGTCCGCATACGCAAACTGAGCAAACTACTTTTTCTTTAAGGGTATTATACTCGGCTGAAAATGGCAACATTTTATCTTAACTGTCTGCTGAACAAAACACATACCTCTGAAAATGTTAATATCTAAAGTTCAACATATTGTTTGACAAAACAAATGATACTCAGAATGTTAAAATTTTGTTTCAAATGACTGAATTACAAAACATGTAGACCGGAAAATGTCAAAATTTTGAAAATCATCTTGCAGACTCTGTGAAACTTCCAACATATTATCCGTTTTAGCTAAAATCTTGATAGACATATGGTAAATTTAACATGACATTTATGCTTGTTATCTGTTTTATTGCATGTTAGGAATATAGTATTATGTCACCTAAATGTTTTTTTAGACAAGCGTTGGATCAGAATCTAAATCACTTGAACAGCAAATTACGCTCTCAACTGTCAACAAATTAGTACCTTTACTTATGACCAGTATTTCTTGTGCTTTTTAACATGGCTTGGTGGCACCATATATTCTTATTACTGGCATTTGACATATATTTAGAAAAGCTTCACAATTATCCATCAATATTTGTGCATCAATGAACCTGTTGAAAATCAACAATAAAACATGAAAATTAGTGTCCACATGCGGTTACTTATACAGAAACATTGCATAATAACAAGAGTTGTCCCATGACAGCACACTTGACTATTCTTACAGTTTGATAGTACATGTAATAGGGATGTTCTGTCCTGAAATCCGTAAATCATAAATTCATACCGATATTTAAAGATAACTATCTGTTACTGTAGTTATTTAGCGTATACAAGCTTAAAGCTTGACATTTATGATTTAAAACAAGAATATAATCATAGCAAGCAAGAAACATGATTTTTAACTATTAACCACTTAACGAATTAGTTCAGTTAAATTTAAAGTTAGAAAAGTCTGCATTTAAGCTACCGAAACCCCCCAAAAAAGCACAATACCTCCATCAAAACCCCTTAACTTAAGTTTTTTTAGTGGAAACCCTATTCTATTTTAAGTGGAACAACTTTGACACAACTGGCCCAAAATGCAGTCCAACCCTAGGTCTACATGAAAGCTACCTTCAAACCATTTCACCAAAATATCTCTATCCTAACTGAAGTTATTGAGCACGAACTATATTACTATTTTTAGTAACAGTGACCTTCACCTTGACCCAACCGATCACAAATGCGACCCCATGGTAGGTATGCATGTCAGCCATAATAACAGTTGTTGCAAGCAAAAGCTTACCTGAATTTTTAAACTACAAACATTACAATAAGGGTCATACTTCTGCTATTGCATCTCCCAGTTATGGGCCTTAGTTGTTGACTTTATACAATGATCCCAAAAATGTGTTTAGTTTCAATTGCATATCTGAAGTCTTAATGGAGATATTTACTTGTGTCATGCACACTTTATAATAAGTAAAATTAATTTCATCTTGCAAGCAAACCTTAACCTACCATAATTTTTAATGTACAAAAAGGAGCATGAGGTGGTCAATGGTTTCGGTCTTGTTTTTGTTTTTTTCGATAATGTCTAGTTAATATAGAGATAAAGGATATTTACGAGCAAAATGTAACCAGAATGTTATAACAAGAGCACCGCATAACGGGTGCCACGCTCGGCTGCGGGTGCAGTTTTGGTTAAATGAAAGCTTGTAATATATTTTTTATTTTTTTTAGAGGTCACAGTGACCTTGACCTTTGACATAGTGACCCAAAAATGGGCGTGGCATGTAGAACTCATCAAGGTTCAGCTACATATGAAGTTTCAAAGTTGTAGGTTGAAGCACTTTGATTTTAGAGCCGATGTTCAAAACCTTAACAAAATGTTAAGGTTTCAGCACGACGCGGACGGCAGACGTCAGACGACAAGCTGGCTATGACAATACCTCGGGTTTTCTCCGAAAACAGCAGAGCTAAAAAGGAGCATAATTCTGCTAAATTGCAGGTCAGAAATAAGGAATTAGGTCAGGGACCTAACAATAAGCTTAACCACATAGTTTGAGTAGAAACAGGGGTATGGAGATGTTGCACGTTTCCCATAACCAAATTTGCAAGTACAAAAAAGGATAAAAATTATGCTTCATCACAGATAAGAGTCATCGTCATCAAACTTGTCAATGTCTTCAAACAATGACCACATCACATGCATAAAGTTTATATTTAAAACCTGCCAAAGAGTGCTATGAAGATGTTGCAGTTATCTTTACCAAAATCTTCAGTACAAAAAGTTAGCATAGTTCTGCCAAATTGCATGTCAGAGTTATGGAACTTGGTCAGAGACCACACACAATGACCAACAAGAAACCGTTGGAGACGGGTGATGCTCCCCATAGTTTTTTATACACAATATTGCACTATATATTCAGATAAAAGGAAACGTCTTGAGGGCACAGTAGTTTGGGGGACAAGAATTTTTTATAGAAAATTTCAAAGGGCCATTACTTTGTGAAAAATCATCCGACCAGAACCCGCTGATAATATGCACATCTCCGCTTGGTAGTGAAGCTTCCAATAAAGTTTCATTGAATTACGGTCATTAGTTGCTGAGAAATAGCCTGGGCAAGAATTGCACTATATGTACATTTTATAGAAAATTTCAAAGGGTCATAACTCTGTGAAAAATCATCTTACCAGAACCCGCTGATAAAATGCACATCTCCTTTTGGTAGTGAAGCTTCACATAAAGTTTCATTGAATTCCGGTCATAAGTTGCTGAGAAATAGCCCGGACAAGAGTTGCACTATATGTACAGTTTAATTTTTTTTAAAGGGCCATAACTCTGTGAAAAATCATCCGACCAGAACCCGCTGATAATATGAACATCTCCTCTTGGTAGGGAAGCTTCCCATAAAGTTTCAGTGAATTCCGGTCATTAGTTGCTGAGAAATAGCCTGGGCAAGAATTGCACTATATGTACAGTTTATAGAAAATTTCAAAGGGCCATTTCTCTGTGAAAAATCATCCGACCAAAACCCGCTGATATTATGCACATCTCCTCTTGGTAGTGAAGCTTCGCATAAAGTTTAATTGAATTCCTGTCATTAGTTACTGAGAAATAGACTGGACAAAAATTGTGCACGGACGGACAGACGGAAGGACGTCGGACGGACAAAGCGACGACTATATGCTCCCCCCCAAAATAAATTTTGGGGGAGCATAAAAACACATGTATTAAGCATGAATTGAATACCTGAACAAGAAACAGTTGAATTGAGATGGAGATGAAATGGCGATGTAGCACCTTAACCTGAGCATTATTTTCATGCAAACATTTGGGTGAGTAGTTTAGTTCAGACTATTCAGTGGATATTCAAGCTAAAAACAAGGGCTGTTTGTAAAACATGCATGCCCCCCGTATGGGCTGTCAGTTGTAGTGGAAGCCATTGAGTGATACGTTTTTTGTCACTGTGACCTTGACCTTTGACCTAGTGACCTGATAATCAATAGGGGTCATCTGCCAGTCATGATTAATGTACCTATGAAGTTTCATGATCCTAGGCATACGCATTCTTGAGTTATTATCCTGAAACCATTTTACTGTTTCGAGTCACTGTGACCTTGACCTTTGACCTAGTGACATGAAAATCGATAGGGGTCATCTGCCAGTCATGATCAATGTACCTATGAAGTTTCATGGTCCTAGGCCTTAGCATTCTTGAGTTATGATCCGGAGACCATTTTACTATTTTGAGTCACGGTGACCTTGACCTTTGACCTAGTGACCTGAAAATCAATACAGGTCATTTGCTAGTCATGATCAATTTACCTATGAAGTTTTATGATCCTAGGCCTAAGGGTACTTGAGAAATCATCCGGAAACCATCTGGTGGACGGACCGACCAACATGTTCAAAACAATATACCCCCTCTTCTTCGAAGGGGGGCATAACAATCTGGTACAAAATTATTGTGCTTAGCATGCTTGCAAATTGTTAACAGAAAGTAAGGCAGGAACATGAAGACACAAATATTGTATTCTAGACACTGAATTTTTATGCAACAACCATGAACATTTCCAGCCTCAGTTGTGGAAAATATTTTGATGTATTAAATACATTTATGTATGTATTTACTATATGTAACATTATTAAACAGTATTTAAAGTAAATACAAAACCAGACAACAGACTAGCAAGATTTTATCACCTCTCTACCACACCACTGTCCATCATTTTGCCAACAATTTAAAACAAAATTATGCAGAAAGAGTTGTCTTCAACATATCCTAAATAATTAACTTCGAGTATTAAATGGCAATGAAAAAGCATGCACAGAAAACCATGCTATTTACAGTTGTATTATTCGAACACTGAGTCTTCAGAGATTGAGGGCAGACTTGAAGAAAGACGCCCCTATGTATAAAAAAAATTAATTAACGATCAATTAAAAGAGCAAAGAAAGCCATGGCATTTCTCTTTCTGTATATTGATTTCAATAAATTAATTGTATATTGCAATACATGATATGTTAAACTTATAAAAACAAAAACACATTTTTTTAAACATTTGTTTGCACATGGAATCAATTAAATTATTTAATTAATAATACCCTTAATAATAATTATTATAATAGTAATATACTACTGTATTTTTTACAGCATGCCAGTGAATAATAATAATAACACATTCTACTTAGGCTCACAGAGTAATTACAAGGTCAAGCTAAACAAAGACTTAATGAAGCAAGTTATACCTTCTTTGAATCCCTAGTCCTGTCAGATGGTGATGTGACAGAGTTGTTTGGCGTGTCTTGTTCGTCAGTTGTGTCAAGCTTGTGTTGCAACCTAAACAAGCGCGGATTGTAATTCCTACAATTCAAACAAAGCCAACAAAACGGGATAAGTGTCGAGCATGTGGAAAATACCAGCAAGTGGAGGTAATATATCACTATACAAAGGGCTAGGTTCACGAAGGGTTGAAATATGCCCTGTTTCAGAATTAAATGAATTTACTTTTATCTTATAGGGCAATCTATTGTATATAGGAAAACAACATATTTATAATTAGTATCGCTTTATTATGGTTGCTATGGCAACATGATAAATACGTGAGAATATTTGTTATGGTATATAAAAATCAATTGCAAACGTATATATATACATTATACGTCATCATGAAAATTATAAAATTGTACATGAGTATTGAATACACAGCATGTTGTAAAAAAGCAACAAATAGTTGTTGGTTGTCATGGTAACGAGTAAGACATTGACATTTTTCTACATTTTTTGTCAAAGAAATCAAAGAATATAAAGTATAATTTAACATGCACAGCATACTTTGCCTAATGCATACCCAATTGATCGGAATATATGCAGGTAAGTTTTAATTAATAATTTCTGAAACTACAATTGCCGTTTCCATGGAAACAATTTAAATGTATATGATATATGCCACTTTTTAAAGTAAATATCGATCGGCAAACAACATAAACCGAACAACTTAAAAATATATATTAATTATTGTATTATTCAATTGTTTAATTACTGCAATAAAAAATGAATCTTTGATGATTAAGATGTTACTATGGTAACGGATTTTTAATTAGAATGCAAACAAATAATGTACATACTAAATACAAGCTTAACATAAAGCATCCGGTTGGCAATTTAAAATAATAAACCAGTTACCCAGTATTACATTATGATAACAATTTGTTATAATTCACAATACTTCATGGTATTACATATCATAAACAACAGTATTTTATACAAGATTTGACGTCTTCAGCGTTACAAACGCATCAACGTATCAAAATGTTACTGACATAAGCAGACTTGCATATGATAATGTATTATAATGCACAATACCTCATGGTATTACATATCATAAACAACAGTATTTTATACAAGATTTGACGTCTTCAGCGTTACAAACGCATCAACGTATCAAAATGTTACTGACATAAGCAGTCCTGCATATGATAACAATTTGTTATAATGCACAACACTTCATGGTATTACATATCATAAACTACAGTATTTTACACAAGATTTGACGTCTTCAGCGTTACAAACGCATCAACGTATAAAAATGTTACTGACATAAGCAGTCCTGCATATGATAACAATGTGTTATAATGCACAATACCTCATGGTATTACATATCATAAACAACAGTATTTTATACAAGATTTGACGTCTTCAGCGTTACAAACGCATCAACGTATCAAAATGTTACTGACATAAGCAGTCCTGCATATGATAACAATTTGTTATAATGCACAACACTTCATGGTATTAAATATCATAAACAACAGTATTTTATACAAGAATTGACGTCTTCAGCGTTACAAACGCATCAACGTATCAAAATGTTACTGACACAAGCAGTCCTGCATATACCTTAATTACGTCAAATAACGTACAAATGTCTCATCTATGAGTGTATACTTTTCACTTCACAGACAACGGATTTTAGTTATGTAACAAAATGATACAATATTACATTTAAATATTCCTATCATCCCAAAAAGATTAACGTGTTTTATCAGCCGAAAGCTTTTAACAACAGCTGGCAAGGGACTATAAAAGCGAATGTACCGGGTGTTTCACATAAATCTTATAAGTGACACGCACATATGTATCTATTAAGTACGGAATCCGGATAGTTCCATCTATAATCTCGCCCTTCTTTCATCAAGGGCGACACACGAAGCGACGCACGAATTTTTGCGCGACAATCGCGGCGACGCACCATATTATGCGCGACAGTCGCGGTGACGCACGATATATTTAACACAATACATCGCCCTTGTGTAGGTAGCCCATAAGGCTATATGTCGCTTTGAATATCTCGTGCGACGCCGCGACTGTCGCGCATAATATGATTAGCGTATTATCTGACGGTGTATTGTGCAAATAAAGCAAACATACCTTTGTAACTAGCCGTGAAGAGTTTGCCAAATCAGTTGGTAGTTGTTGCTTCCTCGCGGCAAAAATGACGGCATCTGCGCGTGGATCCCGAGCTCTTCAAGCACAGAGGTGGCATCACGGAAGCCTCTGTCGACAACAAATATGTCGTTTTCCTTGACCCAGTTTTTAATTTCTTCGATGTTGTTTTTAATTATATGATGCAGAATTGATGCGTCGTTATTTTTGCTGTTGGCCAAATATGGACCGATTACGGAAATAAAATATCCTGATGTTGTTACAATAACCATGGGTTTAACTAATGGTCTTCCCTTGTGCATACTATATGTTTGCCGTTGAAATTGAAAGTTTCCACTTTTTTGAATGTAGATGTATGTTCCGTCGAGAACGAGGATGACTTGTTCCTTATTTTCCGTGAAAAGAAGTTGTGCCAAATTACGCGTATGTTTATTTATTACATCTTCGCGTGAAATGTGTGAAAAGCCAAGATTAAAAGGCACAAAGTCGGTCATAAGTACTTTTCTGGATGTTTGTATGGCTCTTCTGACGCTTGATTTTGAAACGTCAAACAAAGTTGACAGGACCTTATTTGATAGACCTGACTTTAACTTAAACAAGAAAATTCCAATAGTAGTTGCTACAGTTCTAGCAGGCGTGTTTCTTATTGATAATTCGACGGCTTTCAAGAGTGCTAATAAGTTCGACACCGAAATGCCGGTAAGATTTAACAAGTCTTCTTCACTGAAAGTTGTTAAGTCATCAAACGACAGCCTCTTACTTTTTGAACATACGCAGTACTCTCGAACTGCAGTAAGAAGATTAAGAAGAGATGATCTGTTTAAAAAAAACATTGTCTATTGTAGACAATTTTGAAATTACATTTTATTCAAAGGATGTACCATTTTGCTTGAAATGACCGGGACAATACCTACTTTCCGCTGTTATTAAAATATTATGTTGAATGAAGGTTTCTGTCCTTGTAGAAGTAGGAACGACAATCAATTTTGGTCCAGGTTTCTTGCAAATGAAACAATAAGCATGGCTTTTTGATGTTGTTTTAATATTCAATTTGATTGAAGGAGGACTGTTTGGGAGAACATTTTGCGGCGGCAATGAGCTGGTAGAGGCACAAGAAGGTTGTTGTGCACAAGAAGGTTGTTGTGATGCAGCGTAACACGCTGGCCGACTACACTTGCCACAAATAAATTGATCTTGTGTTGTTTCTATCAGGAAATTCTTTTTTAAATATTTTGCGACATGTTTATTTACAGGACGGCGTTGGTGTATTTTGAGCCGTTTTTCGCATAAAATACACGCTTTGAGAGGCATTCTGCAAGAAAAAGAAAAATTATATTAGATGTTTCTCTTTAACACAAATATAAAACTAAAAAAACGTTAAAAAATTAGGTGCAATATTTTTTACAAAATTACGTTTTTATTTTTGCAGTTATTGTAACAAAAAAAAATGACTTCAGCGAGAATCGAACTACAACCATCCGCGTGGAAGTCTGACACTACATCCATTACACCACACAGACAATCGTTAAAAATATCGATAATGATGTATATTTATTGAGCAATATGACGTTCACTGCAAGTGTCGTCATCTTAAATGGTTTTAATTGTTTAAATCGTAATTTCTCTCAACTTGCACGTTTTCAAAAGCTTGAACATTTTTTCAACCAATTCTATACAACTATATATAAATTGCGATAGAAAACAACGGTTTTCACAACAATATTGCTGGAGTCGTCTGCAGTCGCAATACACCAGAATAATCGAATGGATCTGTCAACAATTTATTGACTATTTCAACAGAAGGAACACCATTTTTACGATAATAAAACATTTAAAATGGTAATTTTAAATGTATGAAAGTAAAATAAAGATTAAAACTTACGTGAATGCTAGTGATCCTTTAAAATTATCGATCTGAGTGTTGACTACATGTTGTCATGGAGCGATGTAAACAATCATGCAAGAGTTGATGCCCTTCCTAACCGTAGTTAACAAAATTCGTATATTTACAAAAAAATATTTTATCTTCGCATAAATGAAAAGACACATTACACTGTGCATGGAAAACGTGTTCTAAATATAACCACAGTATGAATCAACAACAAAACACATATAATTTACTTTGTGTTTTAATGTGCAAAACAACGAGGCATTTGGGTTACACTGTAACTTACATCTACCAATATTAAAATTCACAAAAGTTCAAAATTGAATATGAAGGCATATTTCCGACACAACGTAATTTTTTGATTGCATCTAACTCCGAAATATGAATCAAAACTTAAAATATGAAAGTGTGGGAAACTTGCCTTCATATTCTATTATGTCATTAAATGTCCAAAAATTGTCAAAATTTAGGTTATTTTGCTGAACTATACATGTTTGTGGTCAATTGTAGAGATGTTTAACGCAATTTGTAAGGCAAAAGTGCTTTTTAATGAGACAGATAAGATGTTAAGCTCCACAAATATACCAAATTTATGATGATTTTTGAAACTTATTTTTTTACAATTTCATAGGGCATATAAAGCTGCTTCGTGAACCTAGTCCTTTCAGGCTTGAGGATGGAACCATATTATATGTTTGAAAGTTTTTAGGTCAGGCAATATTTCCAAGCTGCATCCTCAAAATAATTATAGGCTGATATGTCGAAAACATAAACATGGGATACACAGCAGCAATACATGGGTGGCAAAATGAATTTTGAGAAATCTGTAATTGGTCAGACATTATTATGTTTTAATCATATAGACTTAACCAGGTGTTTGTGAAATATGTATGCCCACAGACTTGCTGTAAATTCATCAATCTGTGCAAGTCTACAGAGAATATTTTTGTATTGCATGCCTAGTGACCTTGACCTTTTATATTTTGTTTGGCAAATCTATAGGCATTTTCCTTCCTATAACCAGCATACTTACTTAAATGAACCTAGGTTAACCTTTTACCACTTAGATACCTATTTTCACGCATATGTATTTAGTTCTTAGAAAACATTAAATTTGACCTTTCTTACTAGATTCAAGTTTTAAAGGCTTCATCTGCAAATCTTAGATACTGATGAGCACCCAACAGAATAAAACCTGAAGAGACTAAGAGATACTCGCAGGCTGTTCTTGTTTTATAATGTTTACACATAGGCATTTTAACTTCGCTTATCAGCATACTTATTTAAATGAACCTATGTTTAAGTAGTCTATAAATCTTGTGCTGAAGCTTTTTAATGTTACAGGCCTCTGTAACCTTGACCTCTGTCAGATTAAAATCAAAATGGATTAATTTATCTTTTTAAAGTTCACCCAAAGTTACCCGCATACTATGTTGGATAATAATAGTTCAAAGTAAACTGTACATATTGTGTGGAAACATTTTTCATGTTGCCAATTTTGTATGACATAATGAGCATTCCGATTTGGATGATTGTAGATCAAAGCCTTATTAAGATACCTTGAGCTAAAACAAATTTCATGTTACAAGCTCTTCTGACCTTTACTTTTGCCTTGCTGAACCAAAAATCAAAAGGACAGGCGCAAGGCAAAAAAACACATTTTCCTTCAAAACGGGTATATGCATTTGCAGATTTTCTGAGGTTTCACATCATTGTATAGGAGATTCTTTTACAAAAATATCAAGGTAACATATCCCTCAAATATTGATAAGAAATTTATTTACGTTTAGAATTATATAGCCAGTGGCCCAATTTTACTAAAAAATTTAATCTAAATTAATAAATGCAAGGATTGTTCAACTTAAGTAACACTGCAATATGCTGTTGTCCAGTTGGATGCATACATTTGCCTTAAAACTAAATAATTGCATCCCTGAAAGCCATGAACATGAAATCATACAGCTTTGGATATCACATTTTCCATTTAAAATGTGTATGCATTATATATTAATTTGTTTATATTATATTGTACATGTTTAAGTGAGGAAATTTAAATTTATGCATATATCAAAGTATATGCAAACTTGCATTTCAGGAGTTTGTTTTTTATAAAAATGTTTTCATAATGCTTTTTATATAAAATGTGCATGAAAAAATAACTAGACCTTAATCTTTACAAAACAGTACCCTGTTTTGAAAAGGAATTTTGATATCACCGTTTTTTTTAATTAAAAAACAGTGTTTTTTACCAATTAATCTTTACAGTAGGAACTCTTTAAATAATAACAGATGGAACAGATTTGAGAGTGTTATTCATGAACATTGCAACTGGCAATTTCATAAATGATATGCGATTTAGAATTTCTTAAAATAATGCAATCTGATTCATTCAAGTATTGTCAACCAAAAGATGTTGTGATATACTCTAAACAATAAATCACAGACAGGCATTTATTTATTCTGCATAGGCTCTGCTTTAAAGCTAACTAACATGTTTTGACTAGCATCATAATTCAAAATTATTCACTATATCCACTTTGGTAGCAGAGGCTATCTAAATTGAAAAATGTCTATAGCTATTTTGCTTATAACAGAAGCAAAATGATGATAGGATTTGTGTGTATCTAACAATTTCTATATTCTTACTGGAACAAATCAGAAGGCAATTATTCAATCTAAGGAACATATATATAAATGATTCTGTGACTTGTTTAGGTCTGTTATAAAATATATCAATTTTTCCAGATGAAGTCGGAGTTATATTTATCTGTTCATGATGTTATCATTTGGTTATATTTCTTAAATGTTGTTATTAGTTGATAATTGTATACTGAGTAATTCGCAGTCTGTTCAGATTGTATGCTGTTTGCTGCTTATCAGTAAATAAGGGTAGGAAATAAAGCCTTAAACGCTTGAATTCAGTAAGAACAGTATTTAATTAATTGCAACTTTTTAAGGGACTAAAAATGCGTCAAAAAAGTATCTTTGTGGGAAAGGGTTAAAAGGGCCGTCATGGCCCTTACGCATGCCTCTGAGTTTAAGGTACACCAATGTTCAAGAGTTGACCAAGAGACCTGGTGACCAAGTGACCTAGTGAACAAGTGACCTGGTGACCAAGTGACCTGGTGCCAAAGAGACCTGGTGACCAAGAGACCTGGTGCCAAAGTGACCTAGTGACCAAGGGACCTGGTGTTTGACCCTTGACCCAGATTCAACCTTGGCCTTGATATTGGCCATATGAAAATTGTGACAAAGTTTCATCAGTTTTGAGTAATAAATTTGGCTTTTAGAGAAGTAACAAGTTTTTTTCTAAAATTTGACCTAGTGAGCTAGTTTTTGAATGAACATTATCCAGATTTATACTTGTCCTAGATATTGTCAAAATAAACATTCAGAAAAAATTTCATTGAGGGTGATTAATTTATGTAGCATTTAGTGCGATAACAAGATTCTTTAAAGATTTGTCCTCTTGACCTTGTTATTGGCCAAACGTAATCAGGATTTCAACTCTGTCCATGTATTGTCAATATGAACATTCTTATCAAGTATCATAAAAATTGAGTCATACATTTTAGGTAACAAGGTTTTCTAACTTTGACATGGTGACCTACTTTTTGGTTGCAGGAAACCGTTTTTTATGTTTGGCATATTGTAACTATAAACAATCTGACGAAGTTTAATAAAAATTTGATGAAAAATGGGGCTTCTAGTGTGATAACCAGCTCAAATATGACGACACAACTTATGACACTGCATGGCAGCTGGACATATGGTAATTACAATAGCGTGTGTGCTTTTGTTATGACAGCAGTATTCACTACATATACACATGTACATATTATATATTTCTTAAGATAACATAGTTACAAAACCAATTATGAGAAGAATATATTCACAATATAATTGTATATATTTTAGATGTGAAGAATATCATACAGTGCTTTAGTGTAATTGTATATTGAGAATAGTCATTATTAATGCACAAGTATATTCCTGGTTAGACACCGAGTTTTATGCAGGCCCACACCTTAATTAACCCTTTCCCACTCAGAAGCTAAGTTAAAATGTGAAAACAGCATAAAACCAAAACAGCCTGCGAGTAACTCGCAGCTCTGTTCAGGTTTTATGCTGTTTGCTGCTCATCAGTACCTAAGGTATGGAAACAACGCCTTTAAACTTGAATGTAGTAAGAAAGTTCTTTTATTAAATTTAACTTCTCAAGGGACTACAAATGTGTCAACATACGTATCTAAATGGGAAAGGGTTGATTACAATATCTTAGGCACACCAGTCTCTATTGTGAAATATCATATTTTTCACACCTTTTTCTCATGCAGGTCATTTAACCCTTTACCACTTAGATATGTATTTTGACGCATTTGTAGTCCCTTTGAAAGTAAAAAAATATTTAACAACATTTCTTATTATATTCAAGATTTAAAGGCCTCATTTCCAACCCTTAGATACTGATGAGTAGCAAACAGCATAAAACCTGAACAGACTACGAGTTACTCGCAGGCTGTTCTGGTTTTATGCTGTTTGCACATAGCCATTTTTACTTTGCTTCTGATGGAGTAAGCCGTGTTAAATGACAAATTTGTTATAAAATATATTATAATACTTTATATAATAATATCCACAATTATTATCAACATTTTAAACATTTTAACCTATAACATAATATAAAGGGAATGGGTATTTTATATCTTAATGAATTTTGATCAATTAAGTTCACAAACAAACAATGAAAGTTATAAAAATTGTGTTTGATACGTATTAAATGTCTAGGTAAATGCTTTGCAAATTCTTTTGACATTTAAAATAAGAACAAACATTGAAACTTTTAAAGAATGTAAACATAAATTATAATTGATTTAGTACTAAAATGACATTTTTACGAATACAAAAAAATAAATATTGAATTTTAATTTCAGGCTGACTTCAAAACCATCATTCAATACAACTCCAAAGAATTATCATTTTCCATTTTTTTTTTAATTTTCATTAATTGTTTACTTCTTTTCAGATTAAAATTTTAGTGACATTATTTAGATCAATAATCGTTAATACTGTTAATCCGCGAATATAATACACACTTTTTTACCTGCCCATTTTTTCTTCAAGTAGGGGATGCGTATTATACACGAGTTTAGAGCAGAACAAAATTTTTCCTATGAAATTTTCAATTTAATCGTTGTAATTCGCTGTGCGGCAGCCATTTTGAACTACACCATTACATCAAAGGGGGGCAACAGGGCTCGTGCTGTCGTTCGCCATTTGAGCCATTTGCGAAAATATTAAGAATTTGGCTGAATAGAAATCTTTTTTGCGAAAATCGAAAATTTAGTAAAATTTCGTTGAAAACATACGCCACTTATATCGGACTGGTTTTCTATATTTGTCTCTTTGTTCTAATGAAAGTATTCGCAATTCGAACAGTAAACAAAACCCGGTCTGTACCCGATTATAAGACATCGCTTGACCTTGTTATTGAAGTGCACATGGTAGCTGGCCAATCAACATTGAGCTCGCTCACACATGAAATGACGTTGTCGAATGAAACGTGAGAACGGGAGGAGCTATCGATAATATTGGGTCATTTATGCGCAGACACATACTTTGAATACACAGTTAATATCGTAGTCTGCCTACAAAATAGCGACCGGACGCTAAGTCGTATAAAGAGATTAGCAAATGAAAAAAAAAACGTGACAACGCCAGTAAATAAATATTTCTAAGCTGACCACTATTTATCTTTCTACCGCATATTTACCATATCTTCAGTTAAGAGTGATAATTAAATAATTAGTTCTATGACGCTATTAAAAATCTATTACACCTTTCTGCTGATTGCCGAATTAAATTGAAAGGTGATAATTAATCATTTTTTTTGGGAGGCGGAAAACTACAACGGGCGAGGCATGGTATGGTATTGCGCAAGGGGGGGGTAAGAGGGTTAGGGTTAGGGTTAGTGCTAGGGGTCGGATTAGGGTTTGGGTTAGCCTAAACCCAACCCTAACCCTAACCCGACCCCTAACCCTAACCCTTACCCTAACCCTTTTTTGGGGTTATCACCCCTGACCATGCCTCGCCCGTTGTAGTTTTCCGCCTCCCTTTTTTTTACTCCCAAACTACCCTCAACGACAGCAGCGTATTTTAATTAAAGGGATCATGAAAAACACGAGCGGTTTAATTGTATTTAAAGTTTAATTAAAGTATCGAGTTTGTAACACTTCGGAAGAGTAATTCATCTAGACTATATACTATAAAAACGGAAGTAACCACTTTGTCTTCTTATTATTTCAATATTATTATAATTATTATCGTCATGAATATTGTAAAATTGAATTACATGGTAAAACAAAAACAGCGTCTCTGCTTCTTTCTTTGCAATTATGACTGCTTGACCCGGATGTCAGCAAGGGGCCCGTGTGTTATCGGTAACAATCAACGGTAATATAAACAATAGACAGAGATATTTATTATGCAACTGTCATGACAACAGCACTATATAACACATCGCGAACAATATACCAGCCTGAGGGTATTACTTTGAAACAGATGCTTGACAACGCCAAATTGATTTGCTATTTTCACAACACAAAAATAATTGACACATTATTTCGGAAATGGCCAATTTCTGACACTGATTTTTTTAGTGCGTATTTTACTCAGATTTTCTATTTTTACGGATAAATTTTGACAAAACTCGGGAGAGCGTATTATACACAAGAGTGTATTATATTCTCGGATTTACGGAATACATCACAAAACACCATGTATAACAACAACAACATCAGGCGTACCACCTTTTGACTTGGTTAAAGCAGCGTGTGATTGGTGTGAGAAAGGGTGAGAGTACAAAACAAACAGCACATGCAGCCACGTGTGGGATTGTGAGACAGTTAAATAGGTTACACTCCACTTGCGTACATGCTACACTTTTCCCGAGTACCATATTGGCCATGAATGAATATGCAGGAAAACAACACAGCAACTCAACAAAAGCACTCAAATACATTAGATTTACCGTATTTATAAGTTAAATAAACTAGTTATATGTTAACAAAAATGTATTATTAAATACAATTTTTAAAAGAAATTCAACCAGTTAAAATGAATTTTTTATGCTTTTGATGAGTTGCTAACAATAAATGAGTTTTGTCACAAATAGAAAAAAAACTATTAATGTAAGCCTTAAACGTTTTATATGAGCATTACTTATTTCATTATTATAAAGTAATTACTTTAAATACATATCAGTAAATCATGTGTGTATATTAAAACATATTTTTGTTGCAAGATACTTTTGCACATTTCATTTGTGACATAACTTTTTGTATATTTAAGAATACATGAACAAAATATTTTTTTCATTTTTACAAACACACAATTATCAGGTGTTGATAAAACACCAAACACCATTACCATGTTTATCATTAAAAGTATTTCAATTTGCTCATTCAAAAACTCTTTATCAGTAATAATTTTTTTACGTTTCTAAAACTTATGAATAATAACATTATCAAGAAAAACATTTCATTATAGAAATTATTGTGTGTTTTTTTACTAATTACATTGAAAAATATATAATATAGATAAACAATGTTTGTACTTGCTACACAGAGTATAAACAAATTTTTAATGAAACAAAAGAAAAAGTATTCTTTTCTGGCTTTTATCAAATGACAAAAACTAATCAATAATAATTCCATTAAAAGCCAATGAGGCTTATTGACCACTCTTTGCAATTTTTATAAGCTAATAACTTTGGCCTTT
This sequence comes from Dreissena polymorpha, assembly GCF_020536995.1. NCBI lineage: Eukaryota > Metazoa > Mollusca > Bivalvia > Myida > Dreissenidae > Dreissena > Dreissena polymorpha. The sequence goes on from NC_068361.1 coordinate 109,976,588, forward strand.
TTAGTGCTCAACAGAAGAATTGTATTACTGGCAGGCAATCTGTTATTGAAATTAAAAAAAAAAGCGCCATGCAAGCAATGGTAAAAACTTTGTCAAAACCCATTGTACATAATAGTATTTTACAATGTCCCTTCCATAAACAGGGTGAGAGAATAAACAGAAGCTAAAAAAACAATCTTTAATTGACCCGTTGACGGTATAAATACAAAACAGCTAACACAGCCCTCATGTAAACCTTAAATACCGTCTCATTTCTTAAATTTCCTTCCTGATATTATATTGAAACATAGATATTTAAATGCCTGAGAAATACTGTAAAATCCCTATCATTTGATGTAAATTTAACCCATCTATGCCTAACGTCTAGAAGAAAGGCCTTGGCGAAGAGCCTAGACCCAGACGAGACGCTGCAAGATGCGGCATCTCGTCAGAGTCTGCGCTGTTTGCTTAAAGGAATTTCTGTAAGAAATATTCTAAATATAGAAATTAATATACTAGACATCCCTAATTTTGGAAATAAATTGATCCAATTTAAAAGGATAGGAGAGTCCACTAGACATAAATGGGTTAACTTTTGGTGATTTTGTGATTCCTGAATTTAATAAAAAAAAACACTTTGGAAAATGACAAACACATTTTTTTCTAAATAAGAACTCCAAGAATGTATGTGCCTATGAGTCATTTTTTCAAAAACCTGAAACTTTATTGCAGACATATATAAATTATTTTACAATGAATTATGGGAAAGTAGTCATTCTAGACAAGAGCCCACGGTTGTTGATAAAGCATAGCAAAGCTGAATAAGTATATGGGTTTTGACAATTCACTTACACATACAAATCACCGCCAACTGGTGCAAACTCGCCATTACCAGTGTAGCGAGCTTTATAAACCAATCAGCAAATAAGCCACGTCTCTTTCACCTACCTGATGTTCTTCTCGTAGAGTTCGTCCTCAGCTTTCTTCCTGCGTTCCTCTTCAATCAGGGGTACTGGAGCCTCCTCTGGGAGTACTTTGATTGAGTTTTTGAGGGTTTCGTGCTGTTGACTGGAGTCAAGCACTATGATGAAAGATAAAACTTCTGTTAGATATGTCCAAGATGTCATACAAAAGTGGTTGAAATTTCATTAATACTTAGTTGATGAAACATGATATAAACTTAAAAAAGCACTATTTTTTAAATTAATTTCTAAACATGCTTAAGATTGGGGTTTGGGAGACGTCACATGGAAATGATAGTTGGCCCCAAAAGATAACGAATACCAACAGGCCAGCAAACTCACATCTGGAAACAGGAGGAGCTGACACAGCTCTACTCTTCTTCCATGATGACAAAGTCTTAGAAAGGCCTGAGGCACCTGCGCTGGATTGGGAAACGGGTTTCGAAACTGGTGGAGCTTCGTCTGACTTCTTCCGCACTGGTTTAGGCATGACTTTAGGCGGAGTTTTTCTAGCTGTCGGTGGTGAGGGCGAGGGCGACTGCCTTGCAGCGAGGCCAGCAGAATCACCAAACTGCTGAATCTCACCAAAAAGTCTCCCATGATGGGCTCGTTCATCCGATGATGAGTTCGGAGATGGTGATGACTCTCGGAGGGAAAGTTTCGACAAACTTCCAAATCCGAATTTCCCATGATCCTTTGCCCAAGAGATTGACTCGCTGGGATCTGTCCCGCTGTCTTTTGGTCGGGGACTTTCAGAACCTCTCGGCTGCAGAGCTCTATTCAGCGACTTTGAAGACACTGATGTCGCTGCCGTAGCTGTGGTTGCCAGTTTATGATCTTTTTCTACTTTTTCTTTAGCCTCCAATATACTTTTGCGGTCACTGGAACCATCCGGCTTTTCTCATCTGGGACTCTTTGTTGGAGATCTCCCTCTTTCCGCCTTGCTGGAGCTGACTGCCATCGACAGGGTAGGCTCAGCGACAATGCTCACAGGAACAGCCCGGAACAGCTGAAGTGATTTTATTTGTGCTTTATATATTACTGCCTGTGTCTTTTGGATTCGGAAAAATAGATGAACAATAAAATCAGGGAAAATGAAACATAAATTATAATAATATAACATTATAAATTGCAGTATTCTAATGATTTATAAGTTCATGTTAAATTACATTTTTGAACTAATTAAGTGCTACGAAATTATATCACTCTATAATAAACTCAATAAACCATTCATTTAGTTTATTGGAAAAATTTGGCATCTTTTGGGGGGAAATTTTGATAAGAATTTTGGGAAAAGGCTGTAATTTTGGGCAAAGAAAATACCTGGTGGTCGTTGTCCTTGGATACGCGCTGTCCCAGTGCACGTTCTTTAGCAGCCGCTGCTCTCCGTTCACTCTGAACCATAAAGTTGTGTTTCCTGGCCTCAATAATCTGTTGAAGGTTGTCTGCCCTCGAAGAATCCACTAAAAAAATATGTTGCATGCTGATGTAATATCTTCTTTAAGAAAAAAATACATTAGCCCCATTCTGGGGAAATGAGATTGAATGCATGTGAGTTATAAGTGTTGTCCAAGACTTGGGACTGCATAAGCTTATCTAAGACGACACATTTTGCTTGTATGGACATTTTCGTTTTAAGTATCTTCTAATCCAAAATCCAAACTTAGTGGAAAGTGTTGTCCCAGATAAGCCTGTTTAGACTGCACGACCAAATCAAGGACACTTTACACCCATATGCATTAAACCCTGTTTTTATAAAGGGCGGCACATTTACGCTTCTATGTTATACATACATGTACTTTTATAATTATCAAGCGAGAAAATATGCATCATGCATTTATATAACACCATGTTTCAGTATGATTGTCTGTACATTTAAAGTCCAAGTCCACTTAACAAAATACTGGTAATTTTTGGTTAAGTCAGCTTTGATTTGGTTCATTGTCTTGAATTAAATAAAAAATTGTGTAGTGAAAAACCAATAAAAATGCTGGTAAAAAAAACATCTGCTAGAATATGAACAGTTTTGCAAGATAAATATTTGGCCCATAAAAATCAAATTGCCATGCTATCATAGCATTATTTTGCAGGGATATGAAAAAGCAGATTCACACGACCATACAGACTCTCACATTTCTGCTTGGCCCCTAGCTATTCTATGAAAACTCCAATGTCCTTTATACAATTATTATTGAAAGAACAAACTTGGGCAACAGTTATTCAAACATAACATTAAAACCCTGCTATGCACTCATGATTTTAAAAAGAAAACAAGGCATTATCTACCTCTGAGGCCATCGTCATCATAATTATGGGATGACTCTGCCTCCGACATCTCGTGTTTCTCGAAAGAGTTGAGGGAGTCGCTGCTCTCGTTCATATCCCCCGTCTTACTTAACGCCTCGGTGATTGACAGTTCCGAGCCCAAGGTCATCGTACTCAAGTCTGGAATCGTCTCATCTGTAATCCCTGCACTGTTTTCAACCAGCTGTAAATCATCCGCAACAAAGAGAATATTTAACATCATTTTTAAATTACATATTGCCTAGTGTTGTTACACATTTGTGATACAGAACAGGCTAATCAGGGACGATGCTTTCCACTTAAACTGGATTTTTGCTAAGAAGACTTTCTTGAAAAGAAAAATATTTAAAAAAAGCAGAAAGTGTGATAACGCTCATGCATTAAAGCCCTTTTCACAGATCACGGCCCATATTTTCTGTGTTCAATCCCCACTGAGGAAGTTTTTAAATGATCTTTCCAAAAGCGTTAGCTTTTTTTTCTCAAAATTTTGGGAAAGTGGTCCGGGCCCGTTCGAATAGGAAAAATTTCATTGTTTTGACTTTTAATTGGGAAATTCAGTTTGTGGGTTTTTGTTTGCATGCCAATACTATTAAATTGAGAATATAAGTGTCTTAAACATTATTATATATATATAATTTTTTCATGGGCTTCATAGGGAGATAAATTTAATCATCATTTGGATTTATATAATTAAACAAGAGATGTGTTTGTCAGAAACACAATGCCACCTATTGCGCCGCTTTGAAATAAAATTTCAATATATCATTTGGCAGGTTTAGAAATGATCTCCCTTTAAAGCTTATTACTTCCCTTGGATTGTATTTTTTACTTTTGACCTTGAAGGATGACCTTGACGTTTCACCACTCAAAATGTGCAGCTTCATGAGATACACATGCATGCCAAATATCAAGTTGCTATCTTCAATATTGCAAAAGTTATTACAAAACTTTAACCAAGGTTAAAGTTTTGGGACAGAATGACAGAAAGACAGGCAAAAAACAATATGCCCCCAATCATTCGATCCGGGGGCAAAAAAAATCAAATGTAAGGCAGTCATTTGGGACAAATACTTTTTGTAAATGGGAATGGGGCAAATTTCAATAGAAAATTTGTGGAAAAAAAACAAAACTGCAAAAGACATAAAATACTTGTTCTGCTCAGACTTGGATGCTAGAGTGTCTAAGCCAAAATCTTTTGATGCAGTAAAACTAAAAATCGTAAACTGGTTTAAATTTACATCAAGATCATCAACAAACACACGTTACTTACATATTCAAGGCTGTTCACATCAACATTGTTAGACTGGTTTTTGCTTGTTTCCGGAGTTGAAATGGAACCAGCCTGACTGGTATCCATGGACAACGACCTTGAATTTTCTTCTGCAGATTTGGCACTCTTGTAAAATGGTTTTCGACCTAGAAATTTATTTCATTTTCAAATAATTGCCTAGATAGCAGTTTGTTAAAGACCCGTAAGAAAATAAAAATATACCACACAATACATGATTTAATCATATGTATTCTTATAAAGCAAAAGTTTACATGTACCGGTAAAAGCGAATTGTTAATATGTAACTAAAGGATACTCCCTTAAAACCACTATTAGAATGGTATTAAAATTAAACAAAGCACTTATTTGCATTATTCATGTTTTTCTTGAAGATTTTCACTAGAAAATACGAAAACAGAATATACTTATTTTCATAAGTATAAATTGGGAATCAATTGCCTAATAATAACAAAACATATGATTTTCAAATGAATAAATCATTAATAAAACATTATAATAAACTAACAAAGAATTGATAACAAACAGAAACACCATAATAAACATTACCATGAAGATCAAACTTGGTTGGCGCAGATGAAGTCTTCTTTTCTGGCTTTGACTCTTTTATTGTAGGTAGAGTAGTTTCTTTCTTCTGAATCTGTTTTGACCCACTTTCTCCAGCGGTAAGGGGTTTTCCAAGGCTCTCCCAGGAAGCCGGTTGCTTTGGTAACGGCGGTGGTGCAGAGACAGGCAATTTGGGCTTCACCTCCTCTAGGCTTTTACCCTTGTCAATAATCTTTTTATGCCGCGCTATGAGGTATTTGGTCTCACTAATGAGATTGTCTAAACTAGCAAACTTTTCCTGCATATAGTTTTCATTCTCCACACCCGGTTTCTGTGTGTCACCTGCTTTCGAGTCGCCCAAAGAATACTGGCTAAGAGTCGACAACCCAGTCCCATTCAGAGAAGTATCTGAAGTGACCGTTGTGAAGGAGGAAGACTTTGGGTTCGAACCCCAGGAGTCGCTTTTCTCTCAACTTTTATACGAAAAAAATCTGACACCTGACAAAGACGTGATTCCGCAAAACTTTCTGGAAGAGTATAGACACTCAGTTTACTTTGAAAGTCTTCACTTTTGGTGAACTTATCGGTGTTATCCTGAGTGGAAAGCGTATAGTTGGTCAGGTCAGTCTCCTGCAAATGTTCAACGGATTGAGACTTGTCTGAATCGCTGTTTTCCGATATCAATGCCCCATCCTTGGAAACTGCGAATGTCTTAATTTTCTGAGAAGCTTTGTCGAGTCTATCAAACTCCTTTTTGATCTCCCGTATGTTTTCATCGGCACTCAATGAATGCTCGGACAGTTCTCAATTAGCACTATTGTCATGGCGATCAGGCAACATGGTCTGGAAACTTCTACGATTCGAAAGAGTCCTCGCTAATCATATGGAAAGAGCGGGAACCTGTTGGCGAATTGGTTTCAAAGTTTCTGCTTTGCGGATTAACGGAAGATCCGTCTGTCTTGTCTCCTACGGTGATTTCTGATGGAAGTTAATTCTGATCGATTTGTTCCATTCATTGCATATTTCCTCCTGTCGTCACCTGAAGAATTAAAAAAGACAATAACTGTCTCAAATGTAACAATGCTGGAAGTCTTTGCAATGTTCAGTACATGAAAAAGGGAAAGAGCATATTAGAATACTGCTCAGCCTTATTGCTATTCGCTTCCTTCAGAACCAGTCAACACAAAAGGTGAGAAAACATTTGGGCTGTGCTCTAAGAAAAGGGGGTTTAATGCATGTGGGAAAAATGTTTTCCCAGATTAGCCTGTTTAGTCCGCACAGGCTAATCAGGGATGACACTTTCTGCCTAAACTAGATTTTTTCTAAGAAGAGACTTTTATCAAAGAAAAATATATCATAAAAGCAGAAAGTATTGTCCCAAATAAGCCTGTGCGGACTGAAGAGGCTAATCTGGGACAACACTTAACACGTACATTTAATAATTATAGTTTTATCACTTATAAATATTTCACAAATCATCTACATAAGAATATCGATATTTATTGGCATGTGTCATGTGTAAATGGATCAACAAAAACTTGCTATCTTGACTAATATAGAATATAAATCCTAATCAAGAAAAAATTAAACAGAAAATTTCTCCGTGAATAGCATTAGATTGTTTTTTTTGTTTGAAACTTTCCCTAAATCTCCCAATCGCTTTTTTTGTTCAGTCAAAACTCACCAGGAGTGGATGTAGACCGTTGCTGCTTACTGCTGGACATCATGAATGAGAACTCTGTCCCAGTCTGGTCCTGAACCCCCCTCTGATTGGTCAACACTTTGGAAGCCTCCGTAGCAGTGTGACCAATCGAAGAACGCCTTACAAGGAGCTCCCTAAAGCTTGTTCCCGATTGGACGGGTGATTCAAACCTGTCTTTGCTTGTGTCTGATTGGTAGTTACCGGAAAAGGAAACTTCAGCTGATTTATCTGTTAAAGAGTACTGGGACAAATCACTCTTGTTGCCATCATTCTTGCTGGGCCCATTCATAAATGGCCGCGACACCTCGTGGCTACTTCCCCCAGAGTACTGCGACAAACTTTTTGACTGATTTTCTGAGTTCTTCTGCTGTTCCGCCAATTTTCAAGTGAGCATCACGCGTTCTTCCTCGCTCCGTCGAATCTGGTCCTGCAGCGTCTTTAAGTAGACCATCATGTCGTTGGCGTTCATGCTCCCCGACTCGTCCATAAAGCTCGACCCTGAAAGCGAGGCTCCTGAACCGGATTGGTTGATGGCGGAGTAAATCTTGAACCTGTTGGTTGTGAACATCGTGTCTTGGTCTTCGGTAGAGGCTTGGGGCACTTTTGAAGGCATGACTTTAAAGGGTAATTCTGATTGGTCGGATGCTGGTATTTTAAACTGAGAGAGTTCAGCTGCCCAGGATTTAGAATTCTGGAAACTCCCGTCGGCTGATTTGGTGTCTGTCTGCCTACTCTGACTGGTTTCATCTAATGGTCCTGAAATATAAGATAATAATCTGACTGGTTTCATCTAATGGTCCTGAATCATAAGATAATGATCTGACTGGTTTCATCTAATGGTCCTTAAATATAAGATAATGCTCTGACTGGTTTCATCTGATGGTCCTGAAATAAAAGATAATACTCTGACTGGTTTAATGTCATTGTCCTGAAATATAGGTCTGAATATACTAAATACTTTCCCTATATAATTCAATGTAAAAGCGACAACTTTGAGAGAAAATAAATGCAACATTTTGCACATAGAGACCCCCATAACCATACCTTTTCTTAAAGGCCATTCTAAGCGGAATCGATTTATGCAATAAAAAAGATGCTCAATCCAAGAAAGAACTTGACACGAATCAAAATCAACTGTTTTTGCAACTTTTTTTCCGGCCGTTTCTTAGTGGAATGTAACCTTATTCAGTGCAAGGCTTTACTTTAGTCTCCACGTTTATCATATTTCAGGGATTCGGTCGTGAACACATATTTATGCCCTACCATTATCTCAGAAAGATAAAACCCGAACAATAGTTGAAAGTGTAAAACAAGCCTTCGAGTCAACTTTGATATTTTTTAGAGAGTACAGCCCTACATGAAACGATTATTTAGTATACTGTAACCTATAAGATACTGTTCTGACTGGCTTCATCTAATGGTCGCGAAATATAAGAGAATGCTCTGACTGGTTTTATCTAATGGTCCTGAAATATAATGTAATGCTCTGACTGGCTTCATCGAATGGTTCTGATATATAAGATAATGTTTTTCCTGGTTTTATCTTATCTTTTTGAAATATAAGATAATAATTTAAATGTACATTTGCTCTTAAAAGATCATTTATTGCTATATGAATGATTTAATTGCAAACTTACTTGCTCATTTTAAATATTTTGAAAAGTTTAAAACTGGTTTATACTCAATTTAACATAAAAAAGAGTTTATAAAGAATACAAGTTTGTCTGAACAAAACACTATGGAATGTATAACCTACATGAAGCTCCGTAAAACGTTAAGTGTACAAGTATTTTAAAGAGACAGGTCTTTCAGACAATCAATTCCAAGCTGTCTGAAGTTAATACAAGATTTAAAAAAAAAAATTGTTTTGTGAAACACCAGGAAACTGTAAAAGGGCTTTCTCTTTTTCTAGATGCTGGATGCTTAAAAATTGATGTGTAAACAATTTTATCTAAAATATTGAAATAATTTTATTAAATCATACATATAAAAGCAATTAAAGCACAGCCCAATTCCTGCATTGACGAGAATATGCCCATTATATCATTTCAAGTAGCATAGTGGATATTGTGTCCGCCTAGCAATCAAGAGGTCACTGGTTCGATCCTTACTGTAAGTGGGAGCGTTATTTAGATCTCAACCAAAGGCACCAACCCGTCTGTAGATCTGCCATAGTCATTAGCACTTTTCTATGGAATTCCATAGAAAATTTTATGGAATTCTACGGAAATCGATGGAAATCCATGGAATTTGATGGAATTCCATCCACTTGCCAATTTTCCATCTGAAGCTGGTATGGAATTCCACGGAATCTCGACTAAAATTCCATGCATTTCCACGGAAAATTGGCAAGTGGATGGAATTCCATCAAATTCCATGGATTTCCATCGATTTCCGTAGAATTCCATAATATTTTCTACAGACGGGTAAAGACCTTTTTAAACTAGATTCAAGTTTTTAAGGCTTCATTTCGAACCCTTAGATACTGTTGAGCAGCAAACAGCATAAAGCATGAAAAGACGGCGAGTTACTTGCAAGTTGTTCTGGTTTTATGCTGTTTTGCACATGGCTATCTTTACTTTACTTCTGAGTGGGAAAGAGGTACAGTAATAAATAGTATTAAATAAATAACAAGAGATTACCAAGCAATATGGTCCCCTACCGGTTTCCCCAAGTCAGTAAAAAAATAATGTTGCCATAGCAACCGGAATTCTTGACGTAGGAACAATATGTATTGACGTGCATAATCTTATTCCCCATCTTATTGCCATATGTCCATGTTTCAAGTTTCATGAAAAAAATATGACAAACTTTTAAAGTTATCGCAGGATCCAGAAAAGTGTGACGGCATTACAGACAGACTGACAGACAGACAAACTTACAGACAGACAGACAGAGCGCAAACCATAGGTCACCTCCGGTTTCACCAGTAGGGAACAACAAAACAAAATTAATGTCACTGAAAGTCCTCTCTATAAAGTATAATAGATTAAATTTATACATATGAAATGCCAAGTAATAGAACAACTATTGCAACATGTGCCCATTGTAGAGCAAGCTTGCTCCCTCTGAACCTTTCCTATTATGTTCTAGGCAGAGTCTTACATAGCCCACATTTTTGTCAGCCTTTTTGATTGTTCCTAGCTCTGGAAAAAACAGGGTTTCTTGCATGTTTCATTCATGCAGTCCACACAGGCTTTTCATATACAAAGAAATTCCACTGGACTGCACATGCTTGTACAACACTTTACACACATGCATTACACCCTGTTTTCCAAAAACGCAGTTCAAGTATATGTCAGACAGGTTTCACAGAGTCTGATGTGTTTTTGCAGTGTCCCGCACCTGTCTTGACATTCCTTAAGAAACCAGGAATGCAAGCTAATTAAATCAACCTCAAGGGTTCAGTTAGTCATTTGAAATACTCAACATAGGTAGTTAAGTAGGGATGATAATAATTGATTCATGTTCTGGGAAAACTGGGCTTTATGCATGTTCATAAAGAGTAGTCTCAGTTTATTCTGTGCAGTGTGCACAGGCTTATCAGGGACCACACGTTTCACTTAAAATGGATTTTCTCTAAGGAGATACTTTCTTTAAATGAAAAAAACATAAAAGCGGAAAGTGACATCCCTGATAAGTCTGTGCAGACTGCACAAGCTAATCTGGGATGACACTTTACGCACATGCATTAAGCCCACTTTTCCCAGAATGAGGCCCAAATCAGGCTCCGTACTTGTTGTTTGGCAGTATCTCTAAACTGCCTTTCAACTCCTCGGGAGCAAGGGAGGCCAGCTTAGCCTTCAGGTCTTCTTCCTTACTCCGTAGACTCTGTTGTCCTTGCTGTAAAACAAAACAGTGAACAAGTCTTCATGACATGCACTTGACTGGTTACAAAATCCATACACAAATTGATTAACCCTTTACTGCTATAATATGCGCTTTGACGAATTTGCAGTCCATGAGAAAATCAAATTTAATTTAAGACCTTTCTTTCTGGATTCAAGTTTTCATATCCAATCATATGATTCTGATCAGAATATAAACTGACCAGAATGCAAGTTACGCAGGCTGGTCTGGTTTTATGCAGGTTGCATATAGCCACTTTCACATTGCACATAGCAGTGGGAAAGGGTACAGTGAACTGAATCTGCAGTTCACTATTTAAATAACGCTGGTCAAAAATGAAAACAATGGTACCATTTCCAATAATGCAAGTATTTTTTCTATTGATTAACTATTTTTGTAAATATTTAATATCGTAAGAACTTGTGGTTTTCCTTTTTAATGAAACAATTATTGCTGTTTTTATTATCTATACAACAGAATCCAAAATAGATTTAATAATAATATATGTCAGTGATTTTTTTTACCATTTTGGGAATGGGGCCGGGTCCATTTTAATTGGAAAAGTTAGAGGCGTTTTTACTAAAATTGGGGAATTAGTGTTGTTGCTGTTTTGCTAAAAATGCTTTAAATTGAGAATAGAAGTGTTTTCAGTATTATTTGTACAAAGGTTGAACTTATATGGCTGGATGGGAGATGAACAAAATGTGTTGAAATCTAAAAAAAAAGTGTTTTTTTTGGAAACCTTCAATTGGGAATTTTAAGTTCCTATTTGGGAAAAATATATACTTTTTTCCATTTGGAATGGGGCCAAAAACCCGAACCGAGTTTTAACAAAAAAATACACTGTATATATTTTAGCAAACACAGCAAAATCCCTACCTGATGTCTCCGAATGATTTCCTCTTTCTGGCGCTGTATATCTTCCAGCTGTTTACGAAGTTCGTCCTGTCGCAACATCGACATGTCCCCCTCACTCCCAGACGTGAAACTAGTTGAAGTGTAAATATCCGACTCTTCAGTAGTCGCACTTGATCGCTCAGCGTTGTAGTGGGAACGATTCTGACTCGCTTCCGTTTTCCGCGGGGCCGGTTTAGGGACCGGTTTCAGCGCAGGGCTTCCCTTTTCCGTCTACGATGATACGTCACTCTCTGTGCTGTCCGTAGTGTCAGTCATGTCAAGATTCCTCTGGGTGTAAGCATCATCAACTCTATCAGGGAACGATTCATTTTGAACCAACGACTCATCGCCATCGAAAGGCAATGACTTTCGGATGGACTCAAACTTGTTTTTCCTGAGGTTTGTTTCCGAATTTAGATCCAGACCAGCCGGAATTCCTCCTTTCATCTGGACAGTGCCAACAGTTGCCGTCATCATAGAAGATGGTCTGCCAGAATTATCGTGATCAGGTTGTGATAGAGTTGCAGCATAGTATGGATGTGCGGCCAATGAAGCCAAGAGGGAGGCAACCGATGTTTGACCTTGACCTTGGCCAAAGCCCCTTGGTACAGGAAATGGGACGGCTGGATCTTTTCCTTTTTTCCCTTTTGTATGAGCCACTGATGTTTGTTGTGGAATGTCTCCGTTCTCCAAGTGCATTGCTTCTAGGCCTTCCAGTCTTGTCAAATCAAAGTTTGGATACCTCTTGAGCAAGTTATCGCGTCTGCGCTTAATTTCTGCTTTCGTTTCATCAAGGACCTTTTTACTTTGCTCATGTCTAGCTAGTAAGTACTCTTGGTATTCCTTCACTTTTCTCATCTGCTCGCTCATCCCCGCATTTGTTAGAGAACTCAGTGCAATGTGACCTGGTGACACTGCAGTGTGACCTTGAAGAGACGTTGCCGTGGAAACTGGGGCAAATGAACTCGTTGTTGTAGCAACTGGTGCCCCATAGTGGTAGCCATTTTGAGCAGAGACAGGGTACATCTGACTGGAAGAATTGGCAAGCTGGTCAGTTGTCTGTACCGCTGATGGTGATTGGTATGCAGACCGTATTTGACCTTGACCCAGATAAGAATTGACCCCTTGACCGTGAGAAGTGTTTATTGGAGCACTCCCTGTAGTGTGAGTGGGAGGTATGGAGTGCATCGGATTCTGTGACATACCAGAGGATGACAAATTCCCATTCAAGTTCTGATGCAGGCCAGGTTGCATGGCAACACCATGGTGACCTTGATATTGACCCTGAAATTGTGACGCCTGCTGCGGGAAAGAGTGTGGCTGGGGCATAGACATCATGGGAAAATATCCGGACACTGGCATGTGTCCATTCTGCAACTATTCAAAACCAATCGGCTGAGCACCTTGCCAGGGCTGGAAAGTCTGAACATACGGTTGTGAAGTCTGGGGTTCAAATGCGGGAGCTGTGGGCATGCGAGTCTCGGAGACAGGTGCAGCCATGGAAACCGGTGCAGATGTTTGCATTGATGAAGCGTAAGACCCTAGTGCAGGCATTTGCATAGCAGCAGACGACAATTTTGGCATCGTCATGGCAACGGATCCTGGTGCCGGTACAGCGTATGATGATGGTGGTGGTGGTGTCTGCTGGGTACCTGCCTGGTTGGCAAGCTGCAGCTTCTGCTTCTCACAGGTCAACTTCTGGAGCTAAAGTTCCAACTGGCGCTTCTGCTCTCTGAAAAAAGCATAATAATATATATGAGTAACTTTATACGAAAACAGGTCTTATGAAGTTCAAACTGGAGCTTTTTCTCTGTGAAATAAACATAACAATAAACATTTACAGCCGCATCATGCAATCAAAGAACTGAAAGTACTGGTTTGACGATGCTTTTGAAGAAGATGGATATATAGAGGATATTTGTTGGATTCGGCGGAATATCGATTTTCCCAGAAAAACAGGTAAAAATATCGATATTTTCACTGTTATTTTTCACTGTTTTAAAACAGTGAAATACCAGTTTATTTCACTGATATTTCTGTATAAATCACCGGAAAGCATAAAATAAATAAGCATCCATTTATTCTACATCACCGCAATTGTGGAATTTTTATAGCTTGTCATTTATCCGCAGGTCAATAGTTTATGGTTGTGGTGCAATCGTTTTCGTTCTTGGACACTGCACTCCCTTCAATGAAATTTATTTACCTAAATATCTCATATTTGAACTTACAATTCTTTTGGGAGTAATGGTCCAGACAACTGGATAAAACAGCAACAATATGCTTACCCAATATTTTTCGAGGAACATAATTGAGAATTCCTGTGCAGGCCCCCAATCACAGTGTGTTGGGGTATAATAATAGTCAAATTTTGTTTTTCTTCTCAAAAGATTATCGTAGATTATAAGTTGAGGAATATATCACCCAAGACTACAACTTTTAGAAAGCCATTTTTTTCATTTATTTTTATTGATAAACAAGGTTTTGTAACAATCTATACTATACAAACTATTTGCGTCTATCCGGTCTGGTTGAGCCATGTTACAGAGTTCCTTACTTTTATTTATTTGAACATTCTGATCAACTGCCATGAACATCAGGTAAAAAATCTAAGTGTTAACATAGACTTTAATGATTTTAGTTATTGATCAAAACTTTGGAAGCAGTTGACCCACTTTGGAACGTGACCTGTTAATCACTGAGACTAGACCTTGTGACCTAAATGTTGAATATGCTACTTTCAAGCTTGACTTTGAAATCATTTAAAATAATGTTCTAACCAATTTACAAGTGGATCAGAGACAGAATGTGACCACTAAAGTATTAACAGACCATTTCTTATATTTGATCTAGTGCCCTAATTGTTGATAGAATATGAAACCCAAAATGACATAGAAGTGACTAGTTTATTAAGAATCTGGCAAAGAGGTGACACCCAAATTTAAACATTGTAAAATGATATCTTATGTGTTCACAATAAACTTTGGATAAAATACAACAGACAAAGAGTGATAACATCATAACAAGTGAGCAAAATAACCAAAACTATGACATCATATAATTGCTCAGTTACTTCCAATAACAATAAAATGTTACTTTTGAAACAAATACAATACCTTCCCTTTCTTACTACAGGCTGTTCTAAAACAAGATAGCCCTGTATCGCTCACCCAAAACTCCTTCTATAGTGTCAAAAACTTGTGTATGATTCGACTTAGTTGTAACCTAGCTTTAGCCTGCACATGACCAACTTGCAAATTCAGCTTTTGATTTGATTAAGATGGACATTGTAAGCAATTTTCATGAAAATCAGGAAGATAATGTGACCTGTAGAAAGGTAAAGGAAGTTTTCTATATTTTGACCTAATGACCTAGTTTTTGACAAACTACCAACTTTCAAACTGAAATTTTATTTCATCGAGATAACATTCTGTCAAATTATCATGAAGATCTGGAAGAAAATGTGACCTCTGGAGTGTTCACTAACCTTTTCTGTGATTTGGTTTGTTGATCTAGTTTGAACCACATATGACCTACTTTCAAACTTAACCTAGAATTGACCGAGATGAACATTAACCAACATAAGACAAACAAGGGCTGTTTGTAAAACATGCATGCCCCCATATGGGCTGACAGTTGTAGTGGTAGCCATAGTGTGAATATATTTTTTGTCACTTTGACCTTGACCTTTCACCTAGTGACCTGAAAATCAATAGGGATCATGTGCCAGTCATGATCAATTTACCTATGAAGTTTCACGATCCTAGGCCTTAGTATTCTTGAGTTATCATTAGGAAACATTTTTACTGTTATGAATCACTGTGACCTTGCCCTTTGACCAAGTGACCTGAAAATCAATAAGGGTTATATACCAGTCATGATCAATGTACCTATGAAGTTTAATGGTCCTAGGCGTAAGCATTTTTGAGTTATCACCCGAATACTATTTTACTGTTTTGAGTCACTTTGACCTTTGACCTAGTGACCTAAACATTAATACGGGTAATCTGCAAGTCATTATCAATGTTCCTATGAAGTTTCATGATCCTAAACGTAAGCATTATTGAGTTATCATCCGGAAATCATTAAACTGTTTTGACTCACTGTGACCTTGACCTTTGACCTAATAACCTGAACATCAATAGGGGTCATATGCCAGTCATGATCAATGTACCTATGTAGTTTCATGATCCTAGGCCTAAGCATTCTAGTCACTGTGACCTTACCCTTTTATCTAGTGACCTGAAAATCAATAGGGTTCATCTGCCAGTCATGATCAATGTACCTATGAAGTTTCATGATCCTAGACGTAAGCATTCTTGAGTTATCATCCGGATATCATTAAACTGTTTTGACTCACTGTGACCTTGACCTTTGACCTAATGACCTGAACATCAATAGGGGTCATATGCCAGTCATGATCAATGTACCTATGTAGTTTCATAATCCTAGGCCTAAGCATTCTGGTCACTGTGACCTTACCCTTTTATCTAGTGACCTGAAAATCAATAGGATTCATCTGCCAGTCATGATCAATGTACCTATGAAGTTTCATGATCCTAGGCCTAAGCGTTCTTGAGTTATCATCCGAAAACCATCTGGTGGACGGACCAACTGACGGACTGAGCGACATGTGCTAAACAATATACCCCGAACAAGCCACATAAGAAATGCAGCATAACACATTCTAAACGTAAAAGACATCTGTGCAATGATATCTTTTCTTCAAATGGTAGGATGAACAAACAAGAGGGCCTGAAAGGCCCAAAGTCGTTCACCTGAGATAACAAGATATAATTGGGACAAATATTGTGACCAAAATTCTTGAAGATCGGAAAATAAATATGACCTCTCGGGTGTTAACAATGTTTTACTATAGCAATATAAGGAAAAATGCCCCACCCCCTGGCAGCCATGTTTTTCAACCAATTGTAACCATTTTCGAACTGATCTAAGATATCATTGAGACTTATATTCTGGCCAAATTTTATGAAGATTGGAATATAAACGTGGCATCCACAGAGTTAACAAGGCAAATGTTGACGGCTCACGACGGCCATGAAGCGATCACAAAAGCTCACCATGAGCACGTTGTGTGATTACACTCAATGCGTTCACATTTTTCTCACAGGCTTTGCCATTGACCTTTATAGTATGGATGCCTTTGTTATTATTTATTGCTATCATGTACCTGCAATACTGTGTGTATGTTCACAATACACAAAGCATATGGCATAAATAGACTAATTGAGCTTATAATTATCTGATTACTATAGCCAGGTCAATTAAGGACTTAAAAAACATTTTTGTTGTCCTGATTTCAGTAAGACTTGAGATATTCATCCACATAGAGTTTCAAGATATGGGATTATCTACAAATAAAAAGTATTTTTGATCTGTGTTGTGCAGGCTCTTTTTCCATGACTGTCAAAGTGTAATTTCAATGTGAAAAGGATGTCAATTTTTTCATTCAACCATTGTGTATAAAGAACGGTTCTGCATATAATTTGCCATTTTGATAGGAGATGACCAGGGTGACAGAGAAAAGGGATATGCATTTGAGATCTGGTCAGGACTCCATATAAAAGTGGTTATATTTAAAAATGTTTAATTACCACATGACCACTGACTCTAGACCTCCGTGACATGACTAAGGTTCTAAATGAATCTAGTATGAACATTTGAACTATATCTTTTTAAAACAATCAAAAAATAATATTTGATGTACAAATTTAATCTACCAATGTGTACAGATACTACTTAACATATATTTGACTGTATTGAATGTAGGAACTAGTTAAAATATCCATTAGAAAAAGAGATCAGGATATGAAATATTCATTGCCTGAAGCAAAGACCCTGGAGCTATGTTTATATATCTTATAACACACTGATTAAAGAAGTAAAACAATACATTGATACAACAGAGGTAAAATCATCCCCTCTGAACAATATGATACTTAATTATGTATCATATCTTTTTATCTGGATCTGGATAGGTACACAGCAGGATGTTTAGGTGTGCGCGATGCGGGAGAGATATAGGAGTTACTTATATTTTGGATTTAATTTAGTTCACTGAAATTCATCACTGAAGTTACAGTATGATCTCATTTGATATAGATGTACATGATTTTTTCAAGCAAAATATATTAAATAATTATTAGTATTAATTCACTGTCATGATTTCAGTATCATTAAAATGATTTCAGTAAAGTCTATCATTCATATGCATCAATTTTGTAAATATCAATATAAGTATACTACATGAAAACATTTTTGAAACAAGGGCTGTTTGTAAAACATGCATGCACCCCATATGGGCTGTCAGTTGTAGTGGCAGCCATTGTGTGAATACGTTTTTTGGAACTGAGACCTTGACCTTTGACCTAGTGACCTGAAAATCAATAGGGGTCATCTGCGAGTCATGATCAATGTACCTATGAAGTTTCATGATCCTAGGCGTAAGCTTTCTTGTGTAATCATCCGGAAAACATTTTACTCTGTCAAGTCACCGTGACCTTGACCTTTGACCTAGTGACCTGAAAGTCAATAGGGATCATCTGCGAGTCATGATCAATGTACCTAAGAAGTTTAATCATCATAGGCGGAAGCATTCTTGAGTTATCATCCGGAAACCATTTTTCAAAGTTGTGTCACTGTGACCATGACCTTTGACCTAGTGACCTGAAAATCATTAGGGGTCATTTGCGAGTCATGATCAATGTACCTATGAAGTTTCATGATCCTAGGCATAAACGTTGTTGAGTTATCATCCGAAAAGCATTTATTATTTCGGGTCACCGTGACCTTGACCTTTGACCTAGTGACCTGAAATTCAATAGGGATCATCTACGAGTCATGATCAATGTATCTATGAAGTTTCATGATCCTAGGCATAAGCGTTCTTGAGTTATCATCCGGAAACCATTTTACTGTTTCGGGTCACCGTGACCTTGACCTTTGACCTAGTGACCTCAAAAGGAGTCATCTGCGAGTCATGATCCATGTATCTATGAAGTTTCATGATCCTAGGCATAAGCGTTCGTGAGTTATCATCCGGAAACCATTTTACTATTTCGGATCACCCTGACCTTGACCTCTGACCTAGTGACCTGAAAATCAATAGGGTTCATCTGCGAGTCATGATCAATACACCTATGAAGATTCACGATCCTAGGCATAAGCGTTCTTGAGTTATCATCCGGAAACCGTTTTACTATTTCGGGTCACCGTGACCTTGACTTTTGACCTAGTGACCTCAAAATCAATAGGGTTTATCTGCGAGTCATGATCAATGAACCTATGAAGTTTCATGATCCTAGGCATAAGCGTTCTTGAGTTATCATCCGGAAACCGTTTTACTATTTCGGGTCACCGTGACCTTAACTTTTGACCTAGTGACCTAAAAATCAATAGTGGTCATCTGCGAGTCATGATCAATGTACACATGAAGTTTCATGATCCTAGGCATAAGCGTTCTTGAGTTATCATCAGAAAACCATTTTTTACTATTTCGGGTCACCGTGACCTTGCTCTTTGACCAAGTGACCTCAAAATCAATATGGGTCATCTGCGAGTCATGATCAATGTACCTATGAAGTTTCATGATCCTAGGCATAAGCATTCTTGAGTTATCATCCGGAAACCATCTGGTGGACGGACATACGGACCCTCTCTTCTTCGAAGGGGGGGGGGCATAATAATACAGTAGAATGAACCAACAAAGGAGGCAACTTGTTATGTCACAATTTGGCAGTGTATAAAAAGTGGTACTAATTTATCTCGCTAAACATGGGTCTAAAATACGTTTAAAAGCTATTTTCTGATTGGATGAAACAGTCCGAAATCATCCAATAAAATAAAGTCGAGATATTTATCTTGCGGAACATGCAATGCCATGCCGCATGCAAGCTATTAATAAAGTAAATATCGTAAATCAAAAAGTTTGTTATGTTTTTTTTCGCGGTCATAGACAGTGTTCCTGGCTGAAAACGATGCAATATTACTTTTAAATCATTTATGCATTAGCTTTTAGCAAGAAAGAGGTAGAATATTAGTGAAAACATATTTTTTTTATTTAAACTTGTGCCTGCTACAATTTAACGAGTGGTTACGGAAATTACCGATTGTACAGATGTATCGACAGACATATGCAAAACGAAAGAAAAGCTTGCATATTTCAAGTTTATCAGCCTTGAAATTACCTAATAATCAAATGAGAATCGAAATTATTAAAATATAAACCAGTAATGTTCATTAACACCAAAATCTTTGGGCACAATCATCATATTTTTGGAAACCGTGACGTATTGTTTTTTTAGAAACCGACGATCGGTAATTTCCATAACCATATGAAAAATTTCATCACTGACAAGTTTCGTTTCTAATGTTTTTCTCAAATATTCTACCACAAAATTATTGTATACCACTACACAAATGAATGACAAGTAATAATTCCTTGATTTGGGGGAGGGACACTGTCTATAAATGCTAAAAAAAGCATAAAGGCTAAACTTAAGTGCATACAATATCGAAAAATAAATCATAATTCAAGTGTAGACAAGTGTTCGTTTTAACCGATATATTCATTCATCCACATTGCTCAGACACTCAATTATAATGGGAATTATTACGAATATCTGACAAAAATTTGCATTATTTATTTTTATCTTTAAACTTCCATTTCATAAATGTTTTTTTTTATAAACGTCGTCAATTATTAATTGTATATAGATTTCTCTATAGTTTGAAAAACAATTAGGCAAATATTTCTCATGTAAGATAAAACGCAAATAATTAATCAAATATTCCCTTTAAATCAGTATGTTGGTTTATCGGTCAATAACAATATCACTTTGAACATTGAATTATTTAAAAGTTATAACAAACATTAAATGTTCTCCGAACAAATGATTCATAACACATATAACAAATTGATAGGAAGATATGAACAAATCAAGGTTGCTAGGTTGCCCGCCTAGAATGGTCCTGTTAGTATGGAAGTACTTGATATATAAATTTATTAGCCTGTCGGTGTTGTAAAGACATAAAATATTTTATGAATGTCTCAAAGCATAGAATTATTTTGCATTTAGTAAAAGAAAGGCAACATATAACCCTTAAGTGGCTGACAAGAACTTGTGGCGGAATACAACTAAAAAGAGGCATTATGCTTCTTGAAAATAAAAGTAAACATCATTATATATGAATTTTCTGATCAAAAGTGTTATTTTTAGTGAATAGGGGAAATACATTTTCAAGAATAAACAATATAATTATAAATATTTTGGCGAAGTGCATTATAGTATAATCATAGTACCAGTTTTGGTCTAAAAATCCAGTAACATTTTTTAAATTTCATAACCCCTTGTTGCAAAAAAAAATCATGAAAAATAGAATTTTCAGAGTAACCTATTAAAATAAAATAAAAAATGCTTTATTAGACCCTAGATATTATTTTTGAAATCATTTTTCATCAATTACAAATGTTTAAAAAAATTGTTTCATGCTACTCATGGTACCAGTTTTTTTGTCGAAAATTCATTACATTTTTTTAAAATGCGTTACCCCTTGTTGCCAAAAAAATCATAAACAATATAATTTTCAAAGATATCCTTTAAAACAAAAAGAAAATGCCTTCTTAAACCTTAAATATTATTCCTTCAAGCATTTTACATCAATAAGGCCAACATTTTTATTAAAATGATTTTCGGATTTTTTTTCTAAAAGTGTCGGGTAGGAGGACGGAAAAAAAAAGAAAAAGATGGGTTACCAAATATGCACTTATTTTAAAAATGTTATGGTATGAAGGTTTTTTTACTAAGCAACCACAGTGATTTTTTTCTACTATGTTGATGTGCAAAATGATCATAATCAGACTGTAGGTCTTGATGTGCAGTTTTTAAATTAGTTTGAATTTTAAAAATATCTTAACTATCTATATATATATAAGTTCAAAAGTTATGCAATCTTTTCACTTGTCTATAATAAACTTTTTGGTGATTTTTGATGTTTTTTTTTTCACAAGGAATCCATATGTTGCATTAAAAATACTTTATCTCCACAAACAACCAATAAGCAATTGAGGTTTAAAAGAAACATTTATAGTTTATTGTCCAGTAAAAATCAATACCGCAGACAAATACAAATAGCATAATAAAACGCTTTTCAGGGGTTTCACTGGCCCCCAAAAAGTTGTCGCCACTTTATCGTGGTGTGAAAACCGCCCGTAATTCAAACTTAATCAATAAGGACAATCATTTAAGGAACTTTACTACATTAATGAATAATGGCATTTACTATGTTTTTATTAGTCTGAGAAGTATGTTAAAACATTAATAACAATAAGTACCTTCATAAGTCTTAATATTAAAAGCTTTATTTTTATATAACGAACATTTTTTTCCACTTAATGATAAACCAGATAACCAACATAATATAATAACGTTAACAATAATGTAACAGTATGCTGCATAAATGTTTCAGAATTTTTTATTAAAACCTAGAATCACACAAATATATATCATCTGAAAGGAAAAATAAATCAAACATCAGAAAATAAAGCATCTCAATTCAAATTGTTAAACAGTTTATACATTTGGTCATTTGGACATGATATACATCAACTTCTGTTTATTATCAAATTTCACAAATTCTAAAACAACACCTTTTGTTAAAAGGTTATCTGTTAGTTGTGGTGGTTGATTTCCAGGTTCAATTAAATGAATATTTTTTCACATTTTTTTCTTGACAGAAAGACCCGGGATAATTGCCACCTTCCATTCTTGTTGTCTGTAATAACACAAAACATATTTGTACATACTATATACAACAAATCAACACATAAATGTCACTATCTTTTAACATATCCGAAATATAGTACATCGAGTGAAGGACCTACTTTTGATTTCAGAAATAGTTGGTATCTTAATTAAAATATATCGTTCCCAGAACATTTTAATAATGGAACTGTTAAACACAAATGCCTGTTGAAACAAGTTAACATGTGTTTTTGTCATGGTATTGATTAAAGAAATAGCGTCCCTAATAATCGTTATAATTATTGATCTTCGTGACAGTTTATCCCAGGATAACATAATTGATAGTTCAATGTCATAAAGGAGCTGTTAATCCGATAATAACCCCCATAAACTTGACTATTTTATTTGGACATTCATGGTTTGAAATCGTTTTAGAAACTGTTGATTTTGCGATTTTTGAACTTTTGGTACGAACCAGTTCGGAACAAAACCAAAGTTTCGTACCCATTAAAAATAACGAAAAAACACATATTATATGCACAAATTCGTCACTACAACTACATTAAACAACACATAAAATTGTATTCTCTAAAATATAACCGTATTTGTGCGTAAAATATGGAATGTTTAAAGTTGATAGGCGTAAATGTGTTTCGCATTTCGAGCACCTGTTAAATTAAAATCGTTCTTTTCTTATTGCTTTCATAATATTTTTTAGTCATTTTAATACTATCAATTTTATAAAATTGTAAAGAAATAATAAAATTTTTACTTACAAATCGATTCCATTCAGGATTTTATTTGACGGTTGCATAATAATTGGGAAATTAGCAGTCTTTGCTGATGAAAGCGTTGTAGCGTTCATCAACTTCTTGCACAAACAACGATGGCGTAGCTGTTGGTAAATGTACACGATGAAGGAGGTTCGCGTTTTAATGTGGGTTATGAAAACTGGGTTTATTATGATGATTTATAAGTCATTTGAACATTTTCTAAAACCCGGCAAGCGTTTCGTGTTAAAAAGCCACCTTTTGGCATCCGAAAAAAAAAAGATTTAAATTTTTTTTTTTTGCTTTCGTCAAAAATTGGAGTCGGCGGGTCCGAAAATCATTTTATTAAAAAATTCTGGCCTAATTATTTATGTTTAAAAAAAATCTTTGGTTCATGCTAAATACTGTTTGATATACTGTAAATAATGTAACTACACATCCAAGTAGTGAGTCCATCAAACTATTGCAACCGAAACACCTGGTGTGCCAAGGCACCAGCCGAAGTCAAATGCCTTCTGACTGCCTACTATTTATATTTGTATGCATTTGTATATGTTTAAAAAAATGTATAATCTTAAATGACATCTTCTGACCATGCATGTTCTAGATTTCAAAATCCAGGCCCTGGTCTGACACATTGGTTACATTAACGTTAAACTGTTACCAGGCTTCTGAATTTAATTAGCCAGGTCACAGGAAAAGGGCAGTCTAATCAGTATCCAATTAAACTATTTGTCATTGTCAGAAAACCGCTCTTAAGCAAACAGCTTTTTAAGCAACTGCAGGCTGAACTGGATCTAAACTGGCCACAATCGCCTTAATGTCTCTTTTACTGGGATACAGTTCATATAACTTTAAAGGGATCTTTTCACGTTTTGGTAAATTGACAAAAATTGAAAAAAGTTGTATCGGATTCGCAAATTTTCGTTTGCTATATTAGGAAACAGTATTACTGAACATTTACCATGGTCTAATATAGCCATTACATGCATCTTTTAAACGATTTAAAAATTATAAAGCAATGCAACGCGAAACGATTGAATAATTTGGGGAGTTATGTTGTTGTTGTTTAATTGTGTGAAACTACGAAGATTGCTTATATTAGGTATCAAATACGTCAACCATTTATACTTGGCAGAAAAGTCGAGCAGGCTAATGCGTTTTTACTCCAGGACTAAGGGGTTCACTGGTTCAAGCCCTGCGGCGGTCTACATTTTTTTAAAGAATTATATTCTGGATTTTTAACTGGAGCTTTTAAGATCCAATGCTTACATTTATCAATATAAAGCATTTTATGACTAACTTCAAAACATGTTAAAATCTGTGAAAAGGCCCCTTTAACATAATATCTACTCCTATAAATATGAGGTCGATATACATGGACTAAACGGTAAATTACGTCTAATTATTTGGACTATGATATCAACTACTTAAATAGAAAGAAGAAAAAATTCATACAAACCAGTAATTTGAGTAAAGAGTTTGTAATCAATGTTGTATTTCAGGACAGCTTGGTGATATGCAAATCCCATACGAGCTGTTGATATCGGGTATCATAGCCATTCAATAAGTCGCAAAATGCTCGAACAAAATTTATAAAGCAAAATGTGACTTAAATTGATAACTAAAAATACCAGTATCATCAGTATGCCAGTTTTGCCTTGTCAATCTGTCGAGATCCAGAAAGTGCTTCATTTCACATTGAATATATCCTTCGAATTCCATTTATTGTTGCATTACTAAATAGCGAAACAAGCCGATTTAAGCTGTAAGAAAGTTTTGACAAGAGTGTTATCAAGTCTCTCATGGGCGAAGCCATTGTTGTAGAAAGTGATCCATTCACATCGAATATATCCTTCGAATTCCATCCATTGTTGTCATTAGCGGAGATTTAGTGAATAAATAACTCATATTTCATAAATGACAGCTTCTACATTGCGAAACAAGCCAATTTATGCAGTAAGAAAGTTTTGAATCGAGACTCTCATGGGAGCGGCCATTGTTGAATGTTGAAACACGAACGACAACTCTGCTAGGGGAATGTTATCAATGAAAATCAACGATTAATCTCCTACGCAGTGGCGAATGCCCAAGGGATGTAACTGAAAAATCGAGTTATCTCAATCGGACTGGCTCGGTATTTTACATAGGTCGCCATTGGGAAGAATTGTTCGATGGTTATCATACCTTAGACGATGCTGTTCCAGCATCGTCAAAAATGGTTTTTATGCCGTATGCAGCCACGGATCCAAAAGGAGCTACCCAAATCACTATAAAGGTTTTATGGTTTTCTCATGGGCAGACACTGTTTCTTTTTACCAGACTGCAGATGCTGGCAGCATCTGGATTAAGACCCATTTGAGCACAACCAGGCTGATGCATTTTATTCTGGCAATCTTAACAAACCAAACATTTTGTCTTCAAATTTTTCAGCAGACAGACAGTTGAAAGGATGAAAAGGATGGGTATAAAGGACAGTGATATAACAAGGTGAATACCAAGTGTTATAACAAGGTGTATACCAAGTGATATAACAAGGTGTATACTAAGTGATATAACAAGGTGTATACCAAGTGATATAACAAGGTGTATACCAAGTTTCATGATCCCATCTGATTTACTTTGTGAAAATTTAAAATACTAAGTAGCCTGATGGTGAAGAACGGAAGGTCACACATCATCAGTTTAATACCAATATTCATTCAAGTATCTTCAGTTTTTGAGTGAGTGAGTGAGTGACTGGGTATTTTCTTCTGAATGAAGGCAACAAATCCACCTACAAGATAATCTCCTGCTGCTTGCATATCTCTGCATACTCTATCTGCTGCAGCTGAGAGGGCATGCTGGGCATCTGAGTGGGCTCAGGATAAAACTGAAATACAATACGTTACACAGAATATCACAGAATATCACACAGAATGACTTAGAGAATATCCCACAGAATTTCACACAAAATATCGCACAGACTATCATCCAAAATATCACAATGAGAATTACACAAAATATCATAAAGGATATCATATAGAATGACTTACAGACTAACTTAGAGAATATAACACAGAATTTCGCACAAAATATCTCACAGACAATCACACAAAATATCATAAAGAATATCTTACAGAATAACTTACAAATTTCACACAGAATATCACACAAAATAACTTAAAGAATATCACACACAATATCTGACAGCATATCACCCAAAAGATCACAATGAGAATCACACAGAATTTAACACAGTAAATAACATAGAATATCACACTAGTAAATTGTTCCTGGAGAATTATTTAGGCCATACTCTGGAAAAACAAGCTAATTAAGGTCGACACTTTCTGCTTTCTCTTTTTTTTAATTAAAAGCATTTGCTTTCTAAAAGATGAAAAATCTAGTCTAGATGGAAAGTGTTGTCCTTGATTAGCCTGTGCCAACTGCACAGACTTATCTGAAACAACATTTTACGCACATGCATTAACCCCTGTTTTCACAAAGCAAGGCTCATTTTATATGGTATCACACGACAGTTGAAGAATTGAGTGATAGCTCAGAAAGAGTGAATTAAGGATTAAAAGCTTAAGGTGAGCTTGATGAAGATCGACCAAGCAGTATCAAAGCAATTGCTAGCTGTACGTTGCATTGATGTACATTTACGATATTTCTACCTGCACATTTGTTTGCTGTCGCTGATTGGTAGCCCAGAGTTTGTCTGAGAATTCATCTTGAGGCATGGCCGTGATTCTCTCCCTTGTCTGCTCTCCTTTTTTCCTACTGCCTCCGTTGTCTGTAGCAACAGGGGAGTGAACTCTTCGCTGCTTCTCTGGGGACTCTTCAGGCAATAAGGGGTGAAAGTCGCCTTCCCTATTAATAGCTGCAACATACAGGAAAGTTGTCATTGTTTCCATTATTGAAATCAGCTCAAAACAAGCCGTGAACTATTAAACATTAAACCCGGTTTGCAAAGATTCTGAATTTTAAATAGGCAGCCTAAAATCATTCTCCTGTTTAAATACAGTGGGATTTTAATAGTCAGCTGTGGTCTATTGGAGATTGGTCACTTGCTTCAAATATAGGAACTTCAGAAACAAGTTTTATATTGCTTAATCAACTGTTTGATATTTTTTTGTGTTTGAATTAATTTTCTTTTGTAGCATAGAATATAGGATCTGAAAATCCATAATTTGTTAAACATGTAAATTTCTTATTAGAGAATATATGGCATCATACAGAAGTCAAAGCCATAACAAGTGTGTGATTTTGATAACGCAACAGGTGAAAAAATACAGTACAGGGTTTACCCGAACTCTTTAGTTTAAAAAATATTAAACAATATAGCACTCTATTTAACAAATTTAAGAACTATGTTTAGAACTATTTGCAATTTATCTTTACACTTGAAGGGAAGAAATTAGCTGGAAGCAGTAGACTTCACTCTCCTTAAATTACAACTTCTTTCATTAAAAGGTAAAAAAACACTCTTGATTGGATAATCTGCCCACATGACCGACTTTCAATTTCCTATTGAATCCACTATGTATGCAAATATATTTGTATAAATCCATGACCATGCTAAATGTTCATGTCGGAACAATTTGCCAATGACTTCATTGTTTTGTGCAAAAATTCACATCATAGCCTTTACTTTTTCAATTGCTAAATGCTGTCCTAGTTGGATCAATGTCAATGATAAAATGTTGAAGGTGATGAAATATATCAGCTATGGATGTTAAGGCAGATAAGGCATCATTCTCCCAACAGTTCATACACTAATGAAATGCCTAGAACATATGGTGTCCACCTCGTAACTGGGAGGTCAAGGACTCGATGCACTGTGGAAGCATTCTTTAACCCTTTACCACTTTGATACGTATTTTCATGCATTTGTAGTCCCTTAAAAAGTAACATTTAATTAAATACCTTTCTTACTAAATTTAAGTTTTAAAGGCTTCATTTCCAACCCTTAGTTACTGATGAGCAGCAAACAGCATAAAACCTGACCAGACTGCAAGTTACTTACAGGCTGTTCTGGTTTTGTGCTGGTTGCAAAAGCCATTTTGCATTTGCTTCTTGTGGGGAAAGGTTTAAATCTCCTTAAATACAACCAAGTACTGATTCTTACCAAGAAAACAGACTTGAGGGTGGTTCAATAAGACTTAGGCTTACAATGCAATCAGCTAAAATAAGAAGGTTTAAACTAATTAAAGTAGAGCACCACTCACCAGGTGACTGATTGTCCCCAGCCTGGTTCAAGGTCAGGTACGCCGGGCTCTCTCCCACCTCACCCAGGGAGCGGGTGTTCACCCACTCCTCACGCTGCGACTTGATACGATCCATGAGGCTACGCAGCACCTTCTCTGTGAACTAAAAAGAAAAAATATGTTAAAGGATATGTAATGAGTATTTCCAAGAAGAATACAACATGTTATTTGGAAATAATGCTTAGTGTCAAGGTTGGGTATGCTGGGCTCTCTCCCACCTCCCCCAGGAGCGTTCTTTAGATATTCAAAAAGACGCCATGTACTGATTCTAACCAAGAGACACAAGAGCGTTTCAATAAGACTAAGCTACGGAGCACCTTCTCTGTGAACAAAAAAGAAGACATATGTACAAGGATATGTTATGAGTATTTCATAGAAGAAGAATACTACATGTTATTTGGAAATAATGTTAATAATAAAAATAAGCATATCATAGGATAAGAGTACAACATTTTAGTTAAGAAATAAAATTCATTATTTGTAATTGTTTAAATCAATGGAACATAATGTTCAATAGTTGACTTTTTGATGATAAATAATTGTAATGCAAAAACTATTTTAATTTCAATTTTAACAAGAGATGTGTTTGTCAGAAACACCTATTGCGCTGCTTTGAAGCCATAAATTTGACATTTGACCTTGAAGGATGACCTTGACCTTTCACCACTCAAAATGTGCAGCTCCATGACATACACATGCATGCCAAATATAAAGTTGCTATCTTCAATATGTCAAAAGTTATGACCAAGTTAAAAGTTTTGACGCCGCTTTGAAGCCATATATTTTACATTTGACCTTGAAGAATGACCTTGACCTTTCACCACTCAAAATGTGCAGCTCCATGAGATACACATGCATGACAAATATCCAGTTGCTATCTTCAATATTGCAAAAGTTATTCAATATTGAAAATTTTTAACCAAGGTTGAAGTTTTTCACAGAATGACAGGCAGACAGACAGGCCAAAAAGGATTATCCCCCCGATCATTCGATCCAGGGGCATATATGTTAGGCTAAATAAATACACATATTTCAAAACTAGAAAAACCCTTAAACTTACCCTTAAATGTTGAAAAAAGCACTTCAAAACATATAAATTACTTGAAAGTTGTAATAAATTTAAGTAACAGTCTATAACAAGGCAAGTGTCCATAAGGCACAAATGGCACCAAATCTCCTTTTTGTCTAAAATTTCTGCTTATGTCACAAATAAGCCATTTTATTGCCCAATTAGGGGCATAAAAATACTGAAGATAAAAATGTATTTTGGAAAAAACATAATATTAAAAATGACCGCCTTGAAAATAATGGAATATTTAAATGTAAAATATTCCCTTACCCGACTGTTTCCTTTGTTTTGGCACATTGGTCATGTCCTGCAGCACGGAGGGCATTCCAGGCAGGGTCGGTTCCCTTATCGGCGTCCCAGTCTCACCGTTTCCCATCCCATCCTGGCCCGTTACGACCAGCGAGTTATCCTGACTTGGAATGAAAGGTCCTGACTCGAGAGCCATGCTCACGTCTCCTAGGCGCCGGGTACCGGTCATGTACTTATCCTCAAACTGCTCCTTCAGGTTGCGCTGCCTCTCCTCCCGGTCCTCCATGCGTGTGTTGGGCGGCTCAAACACTTGTTTCTACAGCGCAATGTATAAGCATGTTTGATACCTTTCAGTTTTATGGATTTTTTATTTATTGATTCATTACAACGAATTGTTTTCCCAAAAATTACAGCCTTCTTACAGGCTGTTTCTTAATGGCAAAAAGTAACATTTGTTGCCAAAAATATGACTGTTTTCCAATGTAATGGTTTATCATGCTATTTTCCCAATCCGAAAGGCACTGGCTGTAAAATATAAAGAAATAAGACCTGTGTTTGCGAAACACAATGCCCCCTAATGCGTTTTAGGCACACAGCAGCTATTTTAGAGAAAACTGTTAAGTCCAATACCCATAATTTTGCCAAATATCTGTGGACTGGAAAAAAAATCACACTTCATCTTTTTTTCATGTTGGTTGACTCACATGCCAAAAATCAGCTATATATCTGAATGTGTTTCATCAAAAAACTTCGGGAAATGGAATGACAAACAGTCTTACTGCTATATGCCACCCTACCTGAGGGGCATACAAAATCAATGCATTAACATAATGAAATAAACTGTGAACTCTTCAATAATTAAAGATTTTAAAAGTTTAAATGTCAAGAGAATTTTGTAGATCTGTGAGCGTTCACACAATATTTACAAAAAAAAACAAGAAATTATTCTTCTAAGGAAATGAACATCAGAGAGTCTTTATAAACCAGTGGCCTTTGTTACAATAGAGCTAAAATAAATACCAGGGTTAAAATTCACTATATCACTGGAAATGTCATAGTCCTGAAAACAGAGGAAAACATGAGTATGCACAGTCAATTAGAAAATCATATTATATATATATTCTTTCAACCAGCTGTTTGCCAAAACATATCTGTAATTTTTCACAGATTAAAAAATCGGTCCCATTAAAAAGCCATGACCCTAAAATGACTCTGAACAAAAATAACAGCAAACAGTACACTTGAAAACACCTGCTAACAAGATCACGTTACAAAGTGTTCAGTCACCCTAATTTACTTCCTGGCAAGTTTCCATGCAGTAATTTGGCAAAGAACTGTTTATAGGTTAAGTAAGGGCATATAAGATC
This sequence comes from Dreissena polymorpha, assembly GCF_020536995.1. NCBI lineage: Eukaryota > Metazoa > Mollusca > Bivalvia > Myida > Dreissenidae > Dreissena > Dreissena polymorpha. The sequence continues at coordinate 110,007,585 of NC_068361.1, forward strand.
TTATGAGCAAAAACTACATAAATGCTTGATGATTGCACTTAGATTAAGCTGGTTTTGCTCCAGTTAAAAGAAGTTAGTACAATAACATGCATTTTAATGTCCTTGGTGCGTTTTCTGTGGGGTCACATAATGATTCTGCATTATTCATACTATTTATAACATTTTAGCTTCTGTTGTTTTTATATTTAATGATCTTATGTGTTTGATGGTCATTCAACTGGCTCTCAATCTAAAACAAGTAGATACAAACACACCCTAACTCTGCATGTCTTACGATGTAGCAAGGTTCAGTTATTTTTTCATTGGAATAAGTTGAAAAAAGGTCTTACTTAACAGATTATACCTATAATTTGTCTTTGTCATCTTTCTTGTTTTTAACTTGGGCTTTTATGTTTCAAATTGTGCCTAAATGTTTCAATTGAGCTTGCATGTTACTATTTAGGATTGCATGTTACACTTTTGGCTTACATGTTTCAAGAAGGGCATACATATTAACTAAATTTGGTCTTGCACGTTACAGTTTTAGCTTACATCTTGACTTCGGCAAAACAAGCTTTACAAAGAGCTTACATGATTGAATTTCAAAAAAGGAAGGACAACTTGTGGGGATATTATGTGGTAAAAATTTGTGAACCCTGCACTGGTAAGTTTTTTTTAAATTTAACAAGGCTTGCTTAAATTTTCAGTTTTACTAATATATTTTTTCTAATGAGTGATAGCATGACAACTGAGGCCCAGAAGCCAGCCAGACTTTGGAAAAAGCCAAATTACGGTAAAACATCAAAAGGTTCAGAAAAAAATCCAAAAAATTGGCACTCCTGGACAGTGAAAAATTATGGCTCAGTAAATACTTTTGTTTGGCCTGTAAAACTGCATTCCGGTCAGTTATAATTTAGAGATTACAATACCTGATGTCCAGTAGTGGATTGACAATTGTGGCGAAGAATGATTCAGGGCTTGTTTGACCAAACAGCTCATAACAGTGACAGCACTACCGTACAGCCAACGCGGAACAAACATATTTCGCGATCCGCGGCGGCAAGGCGCAACGAGTCGATGCCGAGTCGGCCGTTGAAGCCGCGTCAGTATGCGGCGGCAAGTCGCATTTCGCCGCGAAGCTTCGCATCTGTCCGCCGAGACATGCCAAGGCAATCCGCGACATGACGCCGAGTCGATGCCCATCTTCAAATCAAAATCATTTAAAAATGATTAGTTAGTCAAAGAATTTAAAAGAACAATTTTAATAATATTTAAACTCACAATTAATTTAATGTGCGCGGATTCAAAATAGATAAAATAGTTAATAAAAAAACATGCTGTTGTTTTTGTTTTTAGTGACTGCATTCCAGTTTCTAAAGAAATTGCTGTAATCCGGATAGAAATAATTATTATTTTTAAAGAATTCATGCAAATAAAAAAATTGAATTTATAAAAACAAAACACGATTATCACGGGAATGAATTAATAAATTTGCAATAATCGTTTACCATTGTCATTTTTAGAATCGGCTAAAGTACTTTGTGTGCGTCTATTGCGCAGTTTGATTATTGTCTTTATATTAAACGATCAACAAACATATTTGTTTTGGGTTTTATTTTTACAACAACATGTATAAGCATACAAGCATATTTAATGTGTCTGACCAAGTTAGATTGTTTCCCGCCCGTAGTGTATGTATTTCACACATAAACAATGTCGCGTAATTATGTTTTCGCACATACCAATGGTCAAGACTCCAGCAGATAATTGCTTGATGTTTTTGCTATTATATTTTAGCTAAGTCAATTAGCAGTTTGAAGCCACATCAATAACCAACATTTAATTGTTGTTTTGTTAATTATCAGCTTATTATAACTATTGTTTGACTATGCGTATATAAAGTCGTTTCATTTTTTATATTATAACAGTCTATTATGTAAAGTTGGAATACAACATTCATTTTAGAATGGACTGTTTCAGCTTAATTTGCTTGGTTTTGACCATGCAACTGTCAGTGGTCATAAAAACAAAGATCAAAGCCATACAGTATAGAGTAATCAATTAAAAATGGATGGGCCTATGCTCATGCACCGCATGGTCAAATCCCCTTTGCTCATACACCGCATGGGCAAACCCCCTTTGCTCATGCACCGCATGGGCAAACCCCCTTTGCTCATGCACATGCGGTGGATGAGCAAAGGGCGTTTGCCCATGCTGTGTATGAGCAAAGGGGCCTTGCTCATACGGTGCTGAAACAGTCCATTCCAGAATTAATGTCAAATTCCAACTTAACATAATAGACTCGGGGCTCGAAATTAACTTTTTTTCTACTTGCAAAACATTGCGAGCAGCTTTAAAACCAACTCGCAAAATCAAAAACAGTCTCGCAAATTTTGCAGGAAACATAAAAAAGTTTGGACAATAATTTAGTACTATTAAAACAAAATAAAAACTACTTAACATACACATTTTATTTTTGCAATCATACAAAGATATCAGTTCTTTGGACCAGGGTATTGTTTTCAAATATAAGTGTGTCGTGTTCACTCAGAAAACAAAGTTTAAGTGTCAGTTTGGGATATGTTTAATGGGTTTTCAAATATTGAAAAAATCAGCTATGATATCGTGTGTTGAGTGCGACGTCACCAAAATACAAATCAACGGTTAACTTGACTTTATCTTTCGTATTTTTATTTCCGTCTGTAGGCAAAAAGAAACTAATTATGTTTGGCTTCGACGCCATGTCTGTTCAAGTTCAATGATCAAATGTGAATAGTCGACTGTTTCACGTTCTTTGTACCAATACTATCCGCGTATCTGTACTATAAGTATACCAATCTACATACAAGGTGCGCGCTTCCGCATACAGGTATTCAGACGTTCTATAAATTGACCTACGGTTTAGCGTTCATGACGTCGAGTGCATTTATATTACTAGTTTTTTTTCTCCACTATTTCTTTACTCGCAAAAAATACTAGTGGCTTAAAACTTAACTCGCTATCAGTATTTTTCACTCGCATTTTGCGAGTGTGCGAGTGTTAATTTCGAGCCCTGAGACTGTTCGAACATCATTTGTCCGTCTATTTTGCGGGTAAAGCTTCTGATAGCGGTAATTGACTTTGATATTATAAAAGAGGCCCGCTGCAAGTTAACAAATAATAGGGTAATAAATCACCTTTAGCGGTTATTGCCTTTGATATTTCTATGACCGAAAAGTTTTGAGTCGCGAAAATTAAGAAAAAAAGGAAACAGGTGCACGTAACTATGAGAATGTGTGTAGGTAGCAATTATAGTCTACATTCATAACGACAAAGCATGAGCGCGTGACGAAGTCAATAAATCTTTATAGCTGATAAGGTATTAAAAACGACACTTAGCTGGCGAGTGTTGCTTTAAGAAGGCGATAAAAGGATTAGCAATCGTCTATTCAGGAATAAATGTACACTGAATTGCAACTTTTATAACAAACTATAAATATTTTAAACAAGATGTTGGCTTTTTTTCTTTGAATAAGAACCATACGGTTATACCGTACTGTCGGTTTATGACAGCGAATCTGCTTTTATAATTGTTCGGACGTTACGACGTCAATGACATGCAACAATCTTTATTCAAAATACATTCATATGAATTTAATACGAACTGTCGGATTTGCTGAATGAACGTAATATCGGTTTTTGACAGCGAATCAGCTTGAAGACTTGTTCGGTCGTGACGTCAATCGCATGTGACAAGCTTAATTTACGAATGAACGAGATGCATGAGTAAACAATTTTACTAGCGTTGATAAAGTCATTGGTTTAGTTTAACAATATGAAATTAAATCAATTTATATGATATTATTCTGTATTATTCATTGTAAGTTAATTATGTTATTATAATTAGTTATCGGCAATGACAATTTGTTTCATACTGTATGCAAACGACTGGGTGGGGTAACGACGTTTCAATACGTGGAGCTATCCTACTCGTCCCGGCGTCGGTGTTCCCGTTGGCCAATGTTAAAGTTTGCGTACCACCTCAAATATTTTCTATATCCCTTGACATATTGCTTTAATATTTTGCATACGTCTTTACCAACATGGCCCCAACCTATAAACAAGAGCAGAAAACTGTATCAATCATTTTGTAAGAATTATGGCCTTTTTTCCACTTAAAATTTGCATTTTATTGATAAATCTATGTTAAAGTTTGCGTACAACCTCAAATATATGTCCTTTGACATATTGCTTTCATATTTTGCATACTTCTTAACCAACATTATCCCAATGTATAAACAAGAGCAGACAACAGTATCAAGCATTTTGACAGAATTATGGTCCCTTTTATACTTGATAATTGAACATATGGTTAAGTTTTGTGTTTTGGTCTATTTTACTCCTAAAGTATCATAGCTATTGCTTTCAGACTTGGAAAATTCGCTTACTATCGTAAGGGGACTGTAAAGGCAAGTTGCATAACTCTGGTTGGCTTTTTAACAGAATAATTGCCCTTTTTTGTCTAAGTAACTTTGAATATTTTGTTAAATTTTGAGTTTAGATCCACTTTACTTCTAAAGTATCAAGGCTGTTGCTTTCTAACTTCAAGTACTTTCTTACTATCATGATGGTACTGTACCTGGCAAGTTGAATTTGACTATTACCTTTAAATGACCTTGACTCTCAATGTCAATTTTTTTTATTTTTTTTGCTTAAATTGCCATAACTTCTTTATTTATGATCACATTTGATTCATACTTTGACAAAACAACACTTACCTAACATACAACAATGGACTCCACCCAAACCATCCCCCACCCCCCAACCCAGGATCCTCCCCCCCCAGAAAAAAATAGAAAGATCATCTATTAAATAACCACGCACCCACATTATACCCCCTCTCAATATTGGCTTACATTATACTGTTAAGCACTCCAATAGTCGAGCGCGCTGTGTTCTGACAGCTCTTGTTTTAAGATGGAGGCTCATTATACACAGAAGCTGAGAGCTCATTTACGTGCACACAATTACTATTGTCCTAATAATACACAGAAGCTGAGAGCTCATTTACTTGCACACAATTACCATTGTCCTTATAATACACAGAAGCTGAGTGCTCATTTACTTGCACACAATTGCCATTGTCCTTATAATACACAGAAGCTGAGAGCTCATTTACTTGCACACAATTACCATTGTCCTTATAGTACACAGAAGCTGAGAAGCCATTTACTTGCACACAATTACCATTGTCCTTATAATACACAGAAGATGAGAGCTCATTAACTTGCTCACAATTACCATTGTCCTTATAATACACAGAATCTGAGAGCTCATTTACTTGCACACAATTACCATTGTCCTTTTAATACACAGAAGCTGAGAGCTCATTTACTTGCACACAATTAGCATTGTCCTTATAATACACAGAAGCTGAGAGCTCATTTACTTGCACACAATTGTGATTGTCCTTATAATACACAGAAGCTGAGAGCCCACTAACTTGCACACAATTACCTTTGTCCTTATAATACACAGAAGCTGAGAGCTCATTTACTTGCACACAATCACCATTGTCCTTATAATACACAGAAGCTGAGAGCTCATTCACTTGCACACAATTGCCATTGTCCTTATAATACACAGAAGCTGAGAGCTCATTTAATTGCACACAATTACCATTGTCCTCATAATACACAGAAGCTGAGAGCTCATTTACTTGCACACAATTGCCATTGTCCTCATTATACACAGAAGCTGAGAGCTCATTTACTTGCACACAATTACCATTGTCCTTATACTAGTAATACACAGAAGCTGAGAGCTCATTTACTTGCACACAATTACCATTGTCCTCATAAAACACTGAAGCTGAAAGCTCATTTACTTGCACACAATTGCCATTGTCCTCATGATACACAGAAGCTGAGAGCTCATTTACTTGCTCACAATTACCATTGTCCTTATAATACACAGAATCTGAGAGCTCATTTACTTGCACACAATTACCATTGTCCTTATAATACACAGAAGCTGAGAGCTCATTTACTTGCACACAATTACCATTGTCCTCATAATACACAGAAGCTGAGAGCTCATTTACTTGAACACAATTACCATTGTCCTCATAATACACAGAAGCTGAGATCTCATTTACTTGCACACAATTACCATTGTCCTCATAATACACAGAAGCTGAGAGCTCATTTACTTGCACACAATTGTGATTGTCTTCATAATACATAGAAGCTAAGAGCTCATTTACTTGCACACAATTACCATTGTCCTTATAATACACAGAAGCTGAGAGCTCATTTACTTGCACACGATGACCATTGTCTTCATAATACACAGAAGCTAAGAGCTCATTTACTTGCACACAATTGCCATTGTCCTCATAATACACAGAAGCTAAGAGCTCATTTACTTGCACACAATTGTGATTGTCTTCATAATACACAAAAGCTGAGAGCTCATTTACTTGCACATAATTGTGATTGTATTCATAATACATAGAAGCTAAGAGCTCATTTACTTGCACACAATTACCATTGTCCTTATAATACACAGAAGCTGAGAGCTCATTTACTTGCACACGATTACCATTGTCCTCATTATACACAGAAGCTGAGAGCTCATTTACTTGCACACGATTGTGATTGTCCTCATAATACACAGAAGCTGAGCGCTCATTTACGTGCACACAATTGTCAATGTCTTCCTAATACACAGAAGCTGAGAGCCTATTTACCTGCACACAATTGTCAATGTCTTCCTAATACACAGAAGCTGAGTGCTCATTTACATGCACACAATTGTGATTGTCCTCATAATACACAGAAGCTGAGAGCTCATTTACATGCACACAATTGTGATTGTCCTCATAATACACAGAAGCTGAGAGCCTTTACTTGCACACAATTGCCATTGTCGTCATAATACACAGAAGCTGAGAGCTCATTTACTTGCACACAATTGTGATTGTCCTCATAATACACAGAAGCTGAGAGCTCATTTACATGCACACAATAGTGATTGTTCTCATAATACACAGAAGCTGAGAGCTCATTTACTTGCACACAATTGCCATTGTCCTCATAATACACAGAAGCTGAGAGCTCATTTATGTGCACACAATTGTGATTGTCCTCATAATACACAGAAGCTGAGAGCTCATTTACTTGCACACAATTGCCATTGTCCTCATAATACACAGAAGCTGAGAGCTCATTGACTTGCACACAATTGTGATTGTCATCATAATACACAGAAGCTGAGAGCTCATTTACATGCACACAATAGTGATTGTTCTCATAATACACAGAAGCTGAGAGCTCATTTACTTGCACACAATTGCCATTGTCCTCATAATACACAGAAGCTGAGAGCTCATTTATGTGCACACAATTGTGATTGTCATCATAATACACAGAAGCTGAGAGCTCATTTACTTGCACACAATTGCCATTGTCCTCATTATACACAGAAGCTGAGAGCTCATTTACTTGCACTCGATTGCCATTGTCCTCATAATACACAGAAGCTGGGAGCTCATTTACTTGCACACGATTGCCATTGTCCTCATAATACACAAAAGCTAAGAGCTCATCTACTTGCACACGATTGCCATTGTCCTCATAATACACTGAAGATAAAAGCTCATTTACTTGCACACAATTGCCATTGTTCTCATAATACACAGAAGCTGAGAGCTCATTAACGTGCACACAATTGTCAATGTCTTCATAATACACAGAAGCTGAGAGCCTATCGAACTGCACACAATTGTCAATGTCTTCATAAAACACAGAAGCTGAGAGCTCATTTATGTGCACACAATTGCTATTGTCCTCATAATACACAGAAGCTGAGAGCTCATTTACGTGCACACAATTGTCATTGTCTTGATTATACACAGAAGCTAAGAGCTCATTTACTTGCACACGATTACCATTGTCCTCATAATACACAGAAGCTGAGAGCTCATTATCGTGCACACACTTGTCATTGTCTTCATAATACACAGAAGCTTAGAGCTCATTTACTTGCACACGATTGCTATTGTCCTCATAATACACAGAAGATGAGAGCTCATTTACGTGCACACAATTGTCAATGTCTTCACAATACACATAAGCTGAGAGCTCATGTACGTGCATACAATTGTCAATGTCTTCATAATACACAGAAGCTGAGAGCTCATTTTCTTGCACACAATTACCATTGTCCTCACAATACACAGAAGCTGAGAGCTCATTTACTTGCGCACAATTGCCATTGTCCTCATAATACACATACGCTAAGAGCTCATCTACTTGCACACGATTGCCATTGTCCTCATAATACACAGAAGCTAAGAGCTCATTTACGTGCACAAAATTGCTTTTGTCTTCATAATACACAGAAGCTAAGAGCTAATCTACTTGCACACGATTGCCATTGTCCTTATAATACACAGAAGATGAAAGCTCATTTACTTGCACACAATTGCCACTGTCCTCATAATACACAAAAGCTGAGAGGTCATCTACGTGCACAAAATTGTCAATGCCTTCATAATACACAGAAGCTGAGAGCTCATTTACGTGCACACAATTGTGATTGTCTTCATAATACATAGAAGCTAAGAGCTCATCTACTTGCACACGACTGCCATTGTCCTCATAATACACAGAAGATGAAAGTTCATTTACTTGCACACAATTGCCATTGTCCTCATAATACGCAAAAGCTGAGAGCTCATTTACGTGCACAAAATTATCATTGTCTTCATAATACACAGAAGCTAAGAGCTCATTTACTTGCACACAATTGCCATTGTCCTCATAATACACAGAAGCTGAGAGCTCATTTACATGCAAACAATTGTCATTGTCCTTATAATACACAAAAGCTAAGAGCTCATCTACTTGCACACGATTGCCATTGTCCTTATAATACACAGATGCTAAGAGCTCATTTACTTGCACACGATTGCCATTGTCCTCATAATACACAGAAGATGAAAGCTCGTTTACTTGCACACAATTGCCACTGTCCTCATAATACACAAAAGCTGAGAGCTCATTTACGTGCACAAAATTGTCATTGTCCTCACAATACACAGAAGCTGAGAGCTCATTTACTTGCGCACAATTGCCATTGTCCTCATAATACACAGACGCTAAGAGCTCATCTACGTGTACAAAATTGCTTTTGTCTTCATAATACACAGAAGCTAAGAGCTAATCTAATTGCACACGATTGCCATTGTCCTTATAATACACAGAAGCTAAGAGCTAATCTAATTGCACACGATTGCCATTGTCCTTATAATACACAGAAGATGAAAGCTCATTTTCTTGCACACAATTGCCACTGTCCTCATAATACACAAAAGCTGAGAGGTCATTTACGTGCACAAAATTGTCAATGTCTTCATAATACACAGAAGCTGAGAGCTCATTTACGTGCACACAATTGTGATTGTCTTCATAATACATAGAAGCTAAGAGTTCATCTACTTGCACACGATTGCCATTGTCCTCATAATACACAGAAGATGAAAGCTCATTTACTTGCACACAATTGCCACTGTCCTCATAATACACAAAAGCTGAGAGCTCATTTACGTGCACAAAATTATCATTGTCTTCATAATACACAGAAGCTAAGAGCTCATTTACTTGCACACAATTGCCATTGTCCTCATAATACACAGAAGCTGAGAGCTCATTTACATGCAAACAATTGTCATTGTCCTCATAATACACAAAAGCTAAGAGCTCATCTACTTGCACACGATTGCCATTGTCCTTTTAATACACAGAAGCTAAGAGCTCATCTACTTGCACACGATTGCCATTGTCCTCATAATACACAGAAGATGAAAGCTCGTTTACTTGCACACAATTGCCACTGTCCTCATAATACACAAAAGCTGAGAGCTCATTTACGTGCACAAAATTGTCATTGTCTTCATAATACACAGAAGCTGAGAGCTCATTTACTTGCACACAATTGTCAATGTCTTCATAATACACAGAAGCTGAGAGCTCATTTACGTGCACAAAATTGTCAATGTCTTCATAATACACAGAAGCTGAGAGCTCATTTACGTGCACATAATTGTCAATGTCTTAATAATACACAGAAACTAAGAGCTCATTTACTTGCACACGATTGCCATTGTCCTCATAATACACAGAAGCTGAGAGCTCATTAACTTACACACAATTGTGATTGTCTTCATAATACATAGAAGCAAAGAGCTCATTTACTTGCACAAAATTGTGATTGTCTTCATAATACACAGAAGCTGAGAGCTCATTTACATGCACACAATTGCTATTGTCCTCTTGAAAATAAAATGTTATGTTCATCGCCCTGGATCACATTTCATATCAATGAATACATTTCCCTCTTTGAAAAGGGACTTTATGTTTTAAATATAACTGGAAATATTGTTTCCAGTGTACAAATAAAAAACTTCATATAAGCAATAACACAAGTGGTTAGCATGTGGCTATGATATTAATTAGTGAAAACATCATTTTGAATGATAAATAATCTTTCTTTTTTTCTTTGACAGTTTATATGTACATTTCAAGAAAATTTTAACATACCGTGACAGTTTCGATCCACCATTGGTGAATCTTCATCAGACTGTGACTTCGCGTGAAGTGAACGTCACAAGGCAGGCTTACTGCTGGACTGATTCGCAGCAGTAAACAAAGGCCTGTATATCTGTTACCAATAATCATAACGAAAAATCAACTTTTATGAGAAAAAAACCCATAATTCACTATCAAATATACATATAACAAGGTATTCAACTCAAAATCACCCGTAAACAGGGTGCATCGCTTTCAACAGCCATTACTTTATCAATTTTGCAGCGATTTTCACGATCTCCTTCTTATTCAATGCAGAAATGAATTTCCTTTCTGGAAATATACATGTCTTGCAATATTTTTACAAATGCTGGGTAAAGTTTTAAGAAAAAGCACGATACACAACTGACGTGACCTTCTTGACATCGATCAGACACGATCTAAGACTGAAATCTTCATGTAGTAAAAGGCAGTTCACGGACCTCGATACCATAATTCAATAAAACGTATGAAAAAACATTCTTACCGTGCTTGCAGTTACATTATGCATCAAAACTAGCTGTCCAGTGCAGCTTGAAACCATTGTTTACATACATTTCAACTAACCAACATTTTAAACACACGAGTGATTTCATTGGTCCAATGTGAAGGTGTGTGTTTACCCCTGAAGATTGCATTCATGAATCGGGTGTGATCGCTGTCAAGTAGGTCACGCGAGTTGTGTATCATGTTATTTCTTAAATTTTGACCCAGCATTTGTAGAAATATTACAAGATATGTACATTTCCAGAAAGGACATTCATTTCTGCGTTGAATAAGACTGGGTTCATGAAAATCGCTGCACAATTGATGAAGTAATGGCTGTTCAAAGCAATGCATACTGTTTTCGGGTGATTTTGAGTTGGATACCTTGTTATACATGTATAATATATTTGATAGTGAAAAAATTATTTTTCAGAAAAGTTAATTTTTTGTTATAATTTGATTATTTATCATTAAAACAAGAGGGCCTAAAAGGTCCAAAGTCGCTCACCTGAGTTTCAAAGGAATTGACCTCAGCTGTTCTGTGCAGCCCAAGATGTCACTATAACAAAATGTTCTTACCTACTTTCATGACAAGTGAACACCCTGGCAGCCACGTTTTCAACAGACCAGAACCATTTTCATACACATCCAAGATATCATGCAAACAAATATATTGACAAAGTTTCATGAAGATTCATTAAGTCCATATAAGGAAAATGCCCTGCCCACTGGTGGCCATGTTTTTCAAGCAACTGGAACCATTTTCAAACTTGTCCAAAATATCAATCGGAAAAAACTTCTGACAAAGTTTCACGATGATCGTACTATAAATATGGCTTCTAGAGTGTTAACAAGGTTTAACTATAGCTATATACGGAAAAATGCCACGCCCCCTTGGCGGCCATGTTTTTCAACCAAACGGAACCATTTTCGAACTCATCCAAGATATCATTGGGACAAATTATCTGACCAAGTGTCATGAAGATCAGACAATAAATGTGGCCTCTAGAGTGTTAACAAGGTTTTAGTAAAGCAAAATATATAGCCATATTAGGAAAAATGCCCCGCCCCCTGGTGGCCATGTTTTTTTAAGAAACCAAAACCATTTTCGAACTCATCCAAGATATCATTAGGAAAAATCTTCTGACCAAGTTTCATGAAGATCGGTAAATAAATGTGGCCTCTAGAGTGTTATCAAGGTTTTACTATAGCCATATAAGAAAAAATGCCCCACCCCCTGGCAGCCATGTTTTTCAACCAACCAGCATGATTTTTGAACTTGTCCACGATATTATTGGGATGAATCTAAATCTGACAAAGTTTCATGAAGATCGGACAATAACTGGAAAAATGCCCCGCCCCATTGGCAGCCATGTTTTTCAAGCAAATATAACCATTTTCGAACTTATCCAAGATATCATTGAGACCAATCTTCTCACCAAAGTTCATGAGATTGGACAATAAATGTGGCCGCTAGAGTGTTCACAAGATTTTACTATAGCCATATTAGGAAAAATGCCCTGCCCCTTGGCAGCCATGTTTTTCAAGCAAACGTCACCATTTTCGAACTAATCCAAGATATCATTGAGACCAATCTTCCTACCGAATTTCATGAAGATAGGACATTAAATGTGGCCTCTAGAGTGTTAACAAGGTTTAACTATAGCCATTTAAGAAAAACTGCCCCGGCCCCTGGGGGCCATGTTTTTTCACTGATCTGGACCATTTTCTAACTCGTCCGAGATATCAATGAAACCAATGTTTTGACCAAGTTGCATGATGATTGGGCAACAATTGGGACTTCAAGAGTGTTCACAAGGTTTCTCTATAGCCATATAAGGAATACTGCCCCGCCCCCTGGCGGCCATGTTTTTCAACGGACCGGAACCATTTTTGAATTCAACCAACATATCATTTAGACAAACATTTTGACAAAGTTACATGAAGATTGGGCATCAAATGTGACATCTACAGTGTTCACAAGGTTTTTCTTTTTTTTTATCCTAGTGACCTAGTTTTTGACCCAGCATGATCCAGTTTCGAACTCAGTCGAGGTATCAATGGGACAAATGTTCTGACCAAATTTCATGAAGATCAGACAATAAATGTGGCCTCTAGAGTGTTCACAAGGCAAAATGTTGACTACACACCACGGACGACGGACAAAAGGCGATCACAAAAGCTCACCATGAGCACGTTGTTCTCAGGTGAGATAAAAAGACAAGACAAACAGTTTATTCAATTTTTTTTTATTGATTTGTATCGTAATTATGTAAAACAATGTCAAAACGAAACATGAAATGTATATCCCTTTTCCTCTTGACAGTAATGTACATATTTAATATAATAAAGATGTACCTTCCATTTATAGGCAATACAAAAAACCCAACAAGAGATCCATATTTACACTATGTTTTTTTAATTGTATGTTACACAACATTGAATAATAAGATTTCAAAAAGTGCAATAATGCTATTAGCCTAAAACAATAATGCATACATTTCTAAATCTGTCAACTTGGTAAGACTTTGTAAACAAAACAATTTACCAAATTAGGTTCTTTATAAGTAATATTAAATTAATAAATATCACATACAACAATTTATTAAAAAATAAAAATAGATTGTGCATTTTTAAAGACATGGATTTCATAAATTCTTTCAAGTAAATCAAATTTTAAATAAATTGGCTTGTCTTCTTAATTATTGATCAACGGGGACAAAAATGGTTAATCTCATGTTAATGCTATATGGTAAGAGTTGATTGGATAATCCAAAACAAACATTTTTTGTTTAAGTTCGAAGTTTACTTTCCTATGCTTATTTTTGATTATTTTGGTACACCAAACGTTCCAATATTTTTTTGCACTTTTAAGAGACTTGTTCACAGTTTTGCAACATTTTCACAAAAAGCTGTTGGAGGACAGCACACTAAACTTTTTCTTGTTAATATTGGGACCATTTTAATATGGGTCATCCTTGTTGAAAGTTTGAATGAAACCCCTCAAGACATGCCTGAGAAACTAGCTAACCAAAAAACTTAAAGCAAGCTCAGATGTTGACATCAGGGCAAGTAGAGTAACTTTCCTTTTCTTCTAAAAGTTTAGCAAAAAAATGTCATAGATTAAACTAGAGAGGTAACAAGGTTTTACTAAAGCCATATCATAACAAAAGCCAATACCTCTGGTGGCCATGTTTTTGGTTTTACTAAAGCCATATAATAACAAAAGCCAATACCTCTGGCGACCATGTTTTTCAATGGACGCGAAACATTTTGAACTCAGTCCAGATATCATTAGAACAAATTTTCTGACAAAGTTTCATTTAGATTGGACAAAAATGTGACTTCTTGAGTGTAATCAAGGATTTACTATAGCCATAAAAGGAAAAAAGCCCCAACCCTGGGGACAGTTTTTGACACCCATTACCATTTTTGAACAGAGCCAATCTATCATTAGAACCATAGCAATATAAGGAAAAATACCCTGCCTCCTGGCCATGTTTTTTCATGGACAGGAACCATTTTCGAACTCAAACAAGATATTGTGAGAAAAAAATGTTCAACCAAGTTTCATGAAGATTGGACGATAAATGTCACAAGGTTTTCCTAAAGCCATATAAGAACAAATCCCTCTCCCCCTGGCAGCCATGTTTTTCATCAGACCGGAACCATTTTCAAACTCATCCAAGATATCATAAGTACAATAATTTTAATGTTCTGACCAAGTTTCATGATGATTCTACTTTAAATGTGACTTTTAGAGTGTTAACAAGGTTTAAATATAGTGATATAAGGAAAAATGCCCTGCCCCCTGGCAGCCATGTTTATCAACCAACCAGAACCATTTTTAAAGATATAATTAGGACATATCATTTGACCAAGTTTCATGAAGGTCTGACAAATAAATGTGGCTTTAGTGTGTTAACACTTGGCAAATATTGACGACGCCTTCTTAGAATGTTAACAAGGTTTAAATATAGCCATATAAGGAAAAATGCCCCGCTCCTTGGCAGCCATGTTTTTCAACCAATCAGAACCGTTTTCAAAGATATCATCGGGACAAATCATTTGACCAAGTTTCATGAAGATCTGGCAAAAAATTGTGGCTTTGGTGTGTTAACAAGGCAAATGTTGACGACGCACAACAAGCAACAGACGACGGACAAAAGGCAATCACAAAAAGCTCACCATGAACACCTTGTGCTCATATGTGAGCTAATAAGAATGAATGTATTCAACCTGCAACTCCTGTCTCAGAGAAATGGTAAGTACAAATATTATATATATATATATATATTGTTGATAATCATCAACTGAAATCAGACAAGAGGGCCTGAAAGGCCCAAAGTCGCTCACCTGAGATAACAAGATATTATTGGGACAAATCTTATGACCAAGTTTTATGAAGATCGGAAAATAAATGTGGCCTCTAGAGTGTTAAAAAGGTTTTACTATAGCCATATAAGGAAAAATGCCCCGCCCTCTGGCGGCCATGTTTTTCAACCAACTGGCATCATTTTTCAACTCGTCCAAGATATTATTGGGGTGAATCTTCTGACCAAGTTTCATGAAGATTGGAAAATAAATGTGGCCTCTTAAGTGTTAACAAGATTTTACTATAGCCATATAAGGAAAAATGCCCTGCCCTTAGGCAGCCATGTTTTTCAAGCAAAGGTTACCATTTTTGAACTCATCCAAGATATCATTGGGACAAATCTTCTCAGCAAGTTTCATATTGATCGGAAAATAAATGTGGCCTCTAGACTGTTATCAAGGTTTTACTACACTGTAACTCCAATATAGCGCGGTCAATGGGGTCCAAGCCGCGAAACAGCGTTATAACGGATCCGCGTTATAGGTTTTTAGCTCATTAACTGCAGGGCGCTATAAAAAAACAGGTATAGAATAGCCTATAATATAGGTCATGTATATTGCCATGCTGTGTTGACGCAAATACATGCATATAAACCGAATCGTATCGATAACAGTATACATACCGCTTTTCTTATGTTCACATTTATCCGATAATCCAATAAAATTGCAACATCACTTAAAAAATAATAATCTTGAACATTAATGACGATATATGTTTAAGAAATTCGTAAACACAACCGTACGCATAGATCTATATGCCATTTTCAGAAGTGTTAAGAGTACAGTGCATTATGGTGCAGATATTTCATTGGACGAGCGACTTTAAATTTAGATTGAATGCAATACGACTCATGTACAAAAAATGTTTTATTGCGTCATACGCATGCAAAAAACGTGTTTCCCGGGGACTTTCTGATACCGCGCGAAAATGAAAGTGAAACTCTGTTAACAATTGCCGGTACACTGCGTTCGCATGTAAATAAATCGTCTGCATTATTTAATTTCTTATACACGAACTGAAAGATTAAATGACATAATACTAGAATGATAATGAAATGACAGAAAAAGTTGTTTTAAACAGTAGGCAGTATATTTCACAGCCGCTCATTTAACATAGTCAAACTGCAACCATATCAAAGTAAGAATGTTTCAATCGTTTTGAATTACTTGAATTGTATGTAACTATCCCGCTTGCACTTAACTTATGGAAGTTATCGCACTGAACCGCTCTGATGAGGAATACATGTAATAAACACTGACACGCGAGTTTTTCACACCTTTATTGACATTACACAACAGATTAACACCAATTAGCTGTCGGTGTTGTTTAACCTCGAGGAGATTATAATCGGTTCAACGGACGGTTGAATAAAGCAATCAACATGACTGTGATTGCCGCCATCTTTGAATTGTCTGAAAATACATGAAGTTGCATAATACGGATTTGAATCAGAAATCAAATGGAAGGTTGGAGAAAAAATGGGATCCAAGCACCCTCCGCGTTATATTGGATTCAGCGTTATAACGGAGCGCTTTATATTGGAGTTACAGTGTATAGCCATATTAGGAAAAATGAAACCATGAGCATGTGTGCTCAGGTGAGCTAAAAAATAATAAAGTATGTGTAATACTTTTCATAAAAAAAAAAATATGAAGAAGTTAGGAAAGAGATGAACATTATTAGACATATAAATGCTGACTTAGAAAATAATTTCTACAGTCTCTCTAAACACTCTTTGCAATATATCAGACTGAATTAAAATTTGAAATCAAAGATTTGGAAGATATGGAATGTGTTTTCATACCAACAACTGACAACTAAAAACGAGATACCCTTTATCGCTGCCACATGTTACAAAAGAACACTAATCGGGCATGGAGACTTTTATTTGGTGCCTAGTCAATGGTAGAGTATAGCTTTAGCATGTAGCAGAAAAAATCATTTGTCAAAAGGAATGTTGCTATCAAAATTTGCTATACCTACAACAAACAAATAATATGATATTTAAATAAAGAAGATTTCATCGTCTACTATCAAGTGGTTGATGAGTGACAATACAATCACGAAAAGGTTATTGCTTTAGTCAACATTACCCCCCCCCCCCCCATTAAATTGCACACTTGCAAATAACTAACTATTATTTTCAGAGTTACAGAGCATCTCAACCAAGTTACAAAGCAACTCAACCAAGTTACAGATGAAACTCAACCAAGAGCGAATCCGATTTACATACGCACCTAAACCAGTTTACAGTGGCAGTTAATTTTGTGAGATGAAAATGAATGAGAAACAAAGACTGAGCAAAGAGCAAAACTGAACAAAACATGCCAAAAAGAACATACACTGAAAAACATAACATACAAAATAAAGCAACTTCTAATCTCAGAAGATCAGCCATCAAACATTCCAAGGAATGCAAATCCGTACCCAGCAAAGACATTAAAAAATAATTGTAGATTTACAGTTATGACCTGTAATACGCTTGTTTTTTGCAGTAAAATAGTTGAATGGTACATGCAAATTACTGTTGAAAATACAACCTCTTTAGAGACACACTAACCTAAAAATTAATGGCACGGAAAGAATGGGGAGATTTATTTATCTTTTATCGATGCATAAACACGGTTGAAATAGGTTTTAAATTTTTGTTGACATTTATAAGTCAAAACAATGATTTAAAATATAAGCAAATCCTTGGAAGGCTATAACAACTGTATTGCAAATAAAAAACAATAAAAACATGAATACATCGCAAATAAAACATTGATGAGCAGCTACGATGCTCTAACACAGAAAACCATGAGAAAAACAACAACATAAGAACATGATAGTAAGCATTCAGAGAATATTTAACAACAATTTTATAAATACAACTTTATTATTTTTGATGCCAACTTTATACATAAACTGATGCATATCAAAAGGACTTTATTTTGCAATTCAAATGTCATTTTAACACTAAATTGAGACTACAATATTTAATGTGGACATTTCAAAATTTTTGTTGAAATGGCAGAAAATAGCCATGTAAAATTAAAGCAGATTGGGCTAGATTTATTGCAGAGAAAAATTATTTTATACAATAGTGCCATTGCCACAAAGATACACCCCTTTGTCACAAAGATACACCCCTTTGTCACAAAGATACGCCCCTTTGTCACAAAGATACGCCCCTTTGTCACAAAGATACACCCCTTTGTCACAAAGATACACCCCTTTGTCACAAAGATACACCCCTTTGTCACAAAGATACACCCCTTTGTCACAAAGATACACCCCTTTGTCACAAAGATACACCCCTTTGTCACAAAGATACACCCCTTTGTCACAAAGATACACCCCTTTGTCACAAAGATACACCCCTTTGTCACAAAGATACACCCCTTTGTCACAAAGATACACCCCTTTGTCACAAAGATACACCCCTTTGTCACAAAGATACACCCCTTTGTCACAAAGATACACCCCTTTGTCACAAAGATACACCCCTTTGTCACAAAGATACACCCCTTTGTCACAAAGATACACCCCTTTGTCACAAAGATACACCCCTTTGTCACAAAGATACACCCCTTTGTCACAAAGATACACCCCTTTGTCACAAAGATACACCCCTTTGTCACAAAGATACACCCCTTTGTCACAAAGATACACCCCTTTGTCACAAAGATACACCCCTTTGTCACAAAGATACACCCCTTTGTCACAAAGATACACCCCTTTGTCACAAAGATACACCCCTTTGTCACAAAGATACACCCCTTTGTCACAAAGATACACCCCTTTGTCACAAAGATACACCCCTTTGTCACAAAGATACACCCCTTTGTCACAAAGATACACCCCTTTGTCACAAAGATACACCCCTTTGTCACAAAGATACACCCCTTTGTCACAAAGATACACCCCTTTGTCACAAAGATACACCCCATTGTCACAAAGATACACCCCTTTGTCACAAAGATACACCCCTTTGTCACAAAGATACACCCCTTTGTCACAAAGATACACCCCTTTGTCACAAAGATACACCCCTTTGTCACAAAGATACACCCCTTTGTCACAAAGATACACCCCTTTGTCACAAAGATACACCCCTTTGTCACAAAGATACACCCCTTTGTCACAAAGATACACCCCTTTGTCACAAAGATACACCCCATTGTCACAAAGATACACCCCTTTGTCACAAAGATACACCCCTTTGTCACAAAGATACACCCCTTTGTCACAAAGATACACCCCTTTGTCACAAAGATACACCCCTTTGTCACAAAGATACACCCCTTTGTCACAAAGATACACCCCTTTGCACATTTTTTTGGGGTAAAGATTGGACAAATTCTTCATTGATTTCTCAGATTTTACCCTTGACTATATTCTTGACCAACAACGTAGGGACTTATTGGTTATAAAGTCAGCACTGAGCATTCTTGTAACTACCGCACAGTTATTTCAAAATAATCTATTTGCTAAAAACTCTGTTTTGACCTTTGACCTAAATTTGTGACCTTGACATTAGACTTAGTGACCTTGACCTTTCACATGACACTTTGTCTCATAATACTGATCACTTTTGCCATGTTTATTGAAAATCCATCCATGCCTGACAAATGTATGCACCAGACAATGTGTTCTGTACAAATTTCCTGAATTTGACCCTTGACCTTGAGATGTGAGCTTTACCTTGCACCTGTTTTTACTTTGAGACATTGATGCTTGATGGCCCCCATCCTGCCCTCAAAGGTGTTTTATAAATTAAATTAATACAGCCTTTTTTCACAAACAAATAAAGATAGAAAAATAAACAAAATAATAATGACTTTGAAATATAACAACAACAAAAAGATTTAGAACCAAATTAATCTCACACCTAATGCAATATGAATGTGTGCATAAACGTTGCATAATAATACACCATAAAAGAAAACCGAATCTCTGAATAAATAATTGTGCAATATCAATGAACAACATAATGTCAACACTGAAATGTTCAAATAAACATGTATGTGTCGGCTTAAACAAATAAGTGAATGACACTTTAGTTGAATTTCAAACTGAATTTCAAACCGCAGGATTTGAGGACATGAAACTAACATCTAACAAAGACTGTTTTCTGACACCTAACCATATCATTGGTCCCTTTTATAGTGATAATATAAATAATGCGGTTACTACAATCCACCAATGCATATGCATCTAATGTAGGTACCAATAAAATTGCATCAAATAAACCGTCAATTTAATCTTACAGGGCAATCTATTTGACATCACGAACTCGCTCATTGACATCACAGACTCACTGGTCAGATGCTCTGTTTGTGGATTATATGTGTCTTGTTCTGAGAAAACTGGGCATTATGCATGTGCGTAAAGTGTCGTCCCAGATTAACCTGTGTAGTCCGCAAAGGCTAATCAAGGATGACACTTTCCACCTAAACTAGATTTTCTGTAAAAAGGGACTTCATTTAAACAAAAAGTACCATTAAAGCGGAAAGTGTCGTCCCTGATTAGCCTGTGCGAACTGCACAGGCCCCTGATTAGCCTGTGTGGACTGCACAGGCTAAATTGGGACGACACTTTACCCACATGCATTTTGCCCAATTTTCACAGAACAAGACACATATTACAATGAGTCAACATATATACAACCCTTCAATAATCTTGTTAAGACTTTTGGCAAAAGCTTTTTAGCCTGTTCATGTATATTGCTTATAAATGTAAACAATAAATAGACAAACAGTGCTTTCTTCAAATATCCTGTTAGACATTTGTCTTTTTTAAAGACAAAACAGACACATTTTAAATAAAACATACTTAATGAATCCATAATTTCAATTTAATAAATAACATAAAAGCAGACAAAGTTGTGTAAGTTATGGAATGAGTAAACATAAAGCATGTAATAATAAACAACAAAAAAATATATAAACAAATGGTTTAGTGAACCTATTTATAATGGATTTCAATGTTGCCCCACATATGGCAAAAGGTTGAATATGCATGAAATGACAAAAGTAACATAATAAGAGTGATGCTTCATAACATGTTCAGACATGGTTGTGTTTGCATTTGTCAATTGTAAGATTTTGTTAAGCCTCTCAAAATAACAAATCATCACATATATATTTAAATAAATTGGGATTGTCTCCCATTCATGAATAGAAGGCAACTAAAACAACTAAGTAAAAACTTTGAAAACATCTTTGCACAAAACATCTCAGCCTCACTATGAAAAAATGAGGTTTAATCCATGTGCTTAAATTACCGTCCCAGTTTAGCCTGTGCAGTCAGCAAATGCTAACCAGCGACGACACTTTTTGTCTTAACTGGATTTTCACACAAAAGTGACTTCCTTTAACCCCTTAAGTGCGGGAACCGAATTTTGAAGGCCTTTGCAAACAGTTTGGATCCAGATGAGACGCCACAGAACGTGGCGTCTCATGAGGATCCAAACTGTTTGCTATTCTGATAATATTCTTTGAAAAAAATCGAAGAAAATGCTAATTTTAGAAATTCAGCAGACAACATTTTAGCAGACGACAAATTTCCCAGCATGCAAAGGGTTAATATAAAAATAACAATAACAATTTAAGCTGAAAGTGTCATCACTGATTAGACTGTACGGACTGCACAGGCTCATCTGGGAAAACACTTTACAAATATGCATTAAGCACCATTTTCCCAAAGTAGAAGGCTCATATCATCAGTGAAAACAACATTTGTACAAAACTGCATGGAAACACCACAATTGTTCACAAATAACCAGTTCAGGGGTAGCTAGAATTGCTGAAATTTTGGCACATTTAAATAATATGTTAAGATACTTATGAACAGGGGTGGCAAATTTAAGTTAAATTATCACGCAGGTTGCCGCAAATTGCCTCTGTTTGCCTCACCGATCTGAAATATATACCAGCACTGGCACGAGTTCTAAAATTGGACTGTTGGCAACTGGATTTGCCTCATTCATGCTTCTTAAAACAGAGGAATAACTTATGTCAATATAACAAATGATAACTGCGTGGAACCTAATGTTTGAGTTTATGATAAAGGCATAGTCCTTGTTTAGGGTGAATATCTATTTATGTTCAAATCTTAATTTATCATAATTAAAATCGAGCACACATCTTATCAAAATACTCAACAAGGAGTATTGCATCATTCGCTAAAATGATACCATAGGCAAAGTCGAAATGAATAATATAGTTACAAAGTTATTACAACTGTTAAATTAAAAGTTAAAAGTTTTAACACTGAAAGAGCCTTTGCATATCTGTCTGACCATAGAGCTAAATATGAACAAATAATCTTACATATAAATTTGCCACCCCTGATTTGAGGCACTTTGTTTACATAAATTATATTTACAATCATATCTACCATACAATCTTCAAAATACCTTACTGTTTAGCAATAAATATAATTTTGATTTAACAAATAACTCTTTGTTTCTTATTCTTCTTACAAAATGCTTTTCATTTAGCCTTATACACCAACACTCCATGCATCAACCACACAACATTATTGTGTTTTTTTAACAAAATTGTGTGCGTATTAAATGACCAACGAAACAACAAAAACATGGATTGTTCCAGGATATTCACATTTTACATCAGTTATTTGTAAAAACAAGTCAGAAATCAAACATCACCACAACCTTTATACAACAGCAGTTAAGATTTCACGTCTTCAGTGAGTTCTTCAAATGTTTATTCACTCCGTTCAATTTTCCAATATGTCCATTAGTCTTTTTATTGTTCAAGAATATAGTTTCTTCTTCACTTGAGAACTCCGAGTCCGACAGCATCAAACTGCTGTTCTGCATTTTACCTGAAATTATAAATACTCCTTTGTTGACCCTTTCCCACTCAGAAACAAAGTGAAAATGGCTATATGCAAACAGCATAAAACCAGAACAGCCTGCGAGTAACTCGCAGTCTGTTCATGTTTTATGCTGTTTGTTGCTCACCAGTATCTAAGGGTGGGATATGAAGCCTTTAAAACTTGAATTTAGTATAAAAGGTCTTTATTTAAACATAACTTTGTAAGGCACTACAAATGTGTCAAAATAGATATCTAAGTGGAAAGGGTTAATACAGACACACTGATAAATAAAAAGTTAAGTAAAGGCTTGATTTCCAGTTATTCGCCCAAACATAAACCATTGTGAAGGTTTGTTTTTCTAAGATTAGAAATTGTGACCTAGTTTTGACACTTGTGAACCAGATTTAAAATTGACCTGTCTAATGTTCATCAAGATTGACTCATAATGTGTCTTCTAGAGTAGTAACAAGATCTCTAAGATTTTACCTGATCATTAGGTTTTAGAACATGCATGACCCATATTTGAACTGGGCCTAGATATTTCCAAGACCGATTTCATCAAGATTGGATAAATAATGTGGCTTCAAGAGTGGCAAAGAGCTAAAAGTTGACACTGCACTACTGGACTCTAGTTAAAGACTGACCACAATAGCTCACCATGATCACTTTATGCTCAGGTGAGCTAAAAAAAGTAAAGATTTTAAACTTTTCTTACAAAAACCCATATTGTCAATTTAAACATGGCCAAAGTTGTAAATCACAGGACGAACATATCAATTACAAATAAGAGCAGGTTTTAACTTAGTATAATTTATGTAACTTAAAGTAGACTTTCATTTTCTGAACAAGTTAGCCTCAAAAGATTCATATTTGTAATGCAAAAATATGGTGTAGAAAAGGCTAGATATTGTAAATTTAAGGTCAGTAATAGAGCAATTTTTAGAAAGATTTTATTTTTAATGTAAAACACAGGCTAAAAACATTCTTTATTGTAAAGAAAATGCTAAAATAAAACAGTTTCTTTAAATAATAACTTGAAAATCAGTAATCAAAAAGAACAGACAAAACAAAGCGATTAATAGCAAAAAAAAACAAGAATGACCAAATAAACTTTTTAACCTACATTGCATAGCTTTGACAAATCACTCATCTAAAATAGAAACACATATAAAATATCTGAATGTCAGAGTTTTTAACTGGCCAATAAGATGCAGATCATTTTTACCCGACATCTCATTTAGAGACAGTTTACTTGCATGTTGTTCACTATTTCAGTCAGTTTAAGGCTTTCAGTCAACCTATTCTCACATTTACTGGGCCTGTCCCACTGCCCACTACTACATGCACATGCTTATTCTAGTATTTGACAACTGGCTTACATGAGAAAGTTATCTTTTTTTTTATAGCAAATATTTATATATATTTAGCAAGCGTAACACTGACCTTGTGTGGCCTTGTTGACATATATTTATTAAGTTCAACACAACATCAAACTGTAAATATTTATCTGAACAATTCATAACATATATGAATTCCAGCATTTCCTCATTTCTATACATTTTTAGCAAATGCTGCCCTTGACCTAGTTCCACCAATCAACAATAATCTATTTTTAGCAACAGTAAAAACTCCTGAAAACCCCAACCTGATTTGAGTTCCAGCGTCTCTTCATCTTTGTCTGCGTCTTGCAGCAGAGAGTAGCGATGTCTCTTCTTTGTAGTTCGACGACAGCCACTGCACCGGCACCTGCACCTATGGAGAGAAATAGTAAATCAACCTCAATCTGGGACTGCAGAGAACATTTGTCGTTTATTTTATTAGGAGCAATCAAATTGGCATGTTTTCAAGCAGTATATGACAACTCAGGAAGAACAGTATAAAACAAACTTACATAAAAACACACAAATTACACTGTTAATGTTTTTCTCTCTAAGTTACCTTTTTCTTTGCCAGCAGAAAATGCAGCCCCATATTGCACCAGTACAGAATATCACAATGAAAAAGCACACTATCACAACGTACAAAATACTCCAATCTGAAACATAGAAAATACAGTAATAATAACTGCACAATAACAAAAGTATGTATTACTTTCAGAATACTCAATGCAATATATGTTTATGGATTAAACGATTATAATATAGTACACAATTTAACATTACAGAAACTATATGCATGAAAAACCGAACATTGGAAAATTCTATTATTTTCTCTATTATCTCTTCAAGTTTCTTGTACTTACTGTTCTTTCTTTTAGAAGAGTATTGGTTAGGTAAAATATGTATATAAAAATAAGAGTGTTGAGCAATGTATTGCCGTTTGAAATCATTCAGCATGGGAACATACTATCAATACTGTATGAGTGATTATCAATTTTCACAAGGAAATGTGTCAGAAGTTTGAATTTTGATATTAATCTCAAAACTCCGTACTGTCCGAAGTCTCTTTACACTGTCCGACCTTATTTATTTTCCATAGCCTCCCCTGTTACGCACATGTAATATTTAAATTAGCAATATGAAATCAATGACAACATCCGTGGAATCTGGGATTCCCTGGTCTCGTCCCAGTTAAATCATCATTGCATAGGACTTTACAGCAGAGCTAGCTGCAATGTCTTGACATTTGGAGTTCTCATAGAATTGTCAGACTTTTAAGTATACATCCTATAGAATTTTGTAATTGCATCTGAGCGTGAAAGGGGAAGTAAGGAGCCCCACCACAGTTAGTCTCCCCGTAGATCCAGTACAGGAAGAGATTGGAGGTCCAGAAGGCCTCACAGATACACCGCTTGGTCTTCATGTCACAATGACCGTGCCCAGAGCAGTTCTTTTGGCATACTACAATGAAAGGGTAGGTATCTTGATCATCCATGTAAATTTTCCCAATTTTTGCCACGAATGTGTTTTCCCCCAGTAATTTACAGTTATACATGGGTTAGTTACCAACCTGTGCTTTTTATGCAGTTTTTTGTTTAATGATAGTAAATTAAGAAATTTTTTATTTCAATCTTAAGTTGATCTCTTCCTGAAATTCAAAGGTATATATTTTATTGCATAAATGTTGGGCAAAAAGTACAAAGGAGAGAATAAATATGTTAAAAAAATTCAAGGGAGACAAATAATATATTCACAAATCAAAAGGAGACAATGTTCACAATATTTAATCAAGACAATTAATATTTCAAAAATTTTAAGGGATATATTAATATGTTTAGAAAATTCAAGGAAACAATTAATATATTAACAAAATTCAAGAAAGAACATAAATATGTTTAAAACAAGAGCTGTCAGAGGACAGCGCGCTCGACTATTTGAGTGCTTGACAGTAAAACGTAAGCCATCATGGAGAGGGGGGGGGGGGGGTATAATGTGGGTGCGTGATCATTTAATAGATGATCTTTCAAAAATAAGAAAACAATTTTTTTTAAGTGGGGGAGGGTTGGGGGGGGGGGTGGGGGAGAGGGGGGGGGGGTATAATGTGGGTGTATGATCATTTAATAGATGATCTTTCAAAACTAAGAAAAAAAAAAAAAATTTGAGGGAGGGGGGGGGCGTGGGGGATGGTTTGGGTGGAGTGCATTGTGGTATGTAAGGTAAGTGTTGTTTTGTCAATTTTTAACATAGATTCATCAATAATATGCATATTCTAAGTATAAAAGGGGCCATAATTCTGTCAAAATGCTTGATACAGTTGTCTGCTCTTGTTTATAGGTTGGGGTCATGTTGGTAAACAAGTATGCAAAATATGAAAGCAATATGTCAAGGGACACAGGAAATATTTGGGGAAGTACGCAAACTTTGACATAGATTTATCAATAATGTGCATATTCTAAGTATAAAAGGGGCAATAATTCTGTCAAAATGTTTGATACAGTTGTCTGCTCTTGTTTATAGGTTGGGGTCATGATTGTTAACAAGTATGCAAAATATGAAAGCAATATGTCAAGGGACACAGGAAATATTTGGGGTAGTACGCAAACTTTTACATAGATTTATCAATAATATGCATATTCTTAGTATAAAAGGGGCCATAATTCTGTCAAAATGCTTGATACAGTTGTCTGCTCTTGTTTATAGGCTGGGGTCATGATGGCAAACCAGTATGCAAAATATAAAAGCAATATGTCAAGGGACATTGAAAATTCTTGGGGTAGTACGCAAACTTTAACATTTGCACGCAAACGGACACGGAACGCCGACACCGGGGTGAGTAGCATAGCTCCACTATATATATTTCATATATAATAGTCGAGCTAAAAATCAAGGGAGCCAATAATTATGTTTAAAAAAAAATAAGGGAGACAATTAATATGTTCACAAAAATTCTAGTTTCAGACCCCCAATCATCTTGGCATACCTAGTGTATCCACACTGGCAGCCTTGTACTCCAGCACATAGGGAGAGGACATGAGCTTCTTCTTGAGCTCTGTCAATGTGGCCACACCATCTCTGTACGTCCTCACATCACGCAGCACATTGATTGCATAAAATTGCACCCTGAGACTAAACAGAAAAACCAATGTGAAAGTTCCACATCATTATGAGCTAAAATGCAAATTTAGTTAAAAATAAATAAATTGTAACCTTGAATCTATTTCTGAATGTCTGAAAGTGTCAAGCACGAATCCCTTACATTTCACACCCATGCGAAAGACTAAAAAAAATTGATAAGACCTTACCCGATTTTACCATCCCTTGTCCTTCTTTAACAAAACAGTAGGAAATACCTTTTATAGAGTTTCATGGTGTTAAAAAAAAAATTAATATGACAATTCTAAATACAATAACATAGCAACTAAATTGTAACCCCTTCTATGAAAACTCATGGTAAAACATTCAATTAAAAGTGAAGAGAGCTCCTTAATCAATACAAACAAGGTGCACTGTTCGACTGGTTCTAAGAATCACGCTTGAAGTTTGTTATGTCACCAGCAAATATAGCAAGTTTGACTGGTCGTGAAAATCTGTTTTATTTTTTAGTTCAATAATCTATTGAATTGTAATAAAGATAAACCAGTCTGTACTTTTTAACAAGAGATGTGTTTGTCAGAAACACAATGCCCCCTATTGCGCCGCTTTGAAGCCATATATTTGACCGTTGACCTTGAAGGATGACCTTGACCTTTCACCACTCAAAATGTGTAGCTCAATGAGATACACATGCATGCCAAATATCAAGTTGCTTTGTTCAATATTAAACAAGAGGGCCAAGATGGCCCTAGTTCGCTCACCTGAGAGGAGACGGTTCATTTAATCTATACCAAACGTCAAACTTGACCTAGATATTGTCCAGACAAACATCCTGGTCAAGTTTCATTATTATTGAACCAAAACTCTGGCGTATGGAGTGTTTTGTTTTTGTAAGATTTTACCTGGTGACCTATATTTTGAGTTGACCCCCCTTACCAAACATCAAACTTTGCTTACAAAAATAAATATATTTACCAAGATTCATAAAATCTGAACAAAATTGTGACCTCTAGAGTGTTTACAAGGATTTTGTATAATATAAGGAAAATTTGGACAATCTAAAGGCAATAATTATGGCATTAATTATGTGATTTTGCTCATTATCAAACTTGACTGAGATCTTTCAGCAACTTTCATAAAGAATGCTCGAGAAGTGTGAATGCTAGAGTGTTTACAAACCGAATGTGGATGAATGGACGGCAGACAAAGACCAATTCTAAAACCTCACCTAAAAAGTGTGTTTCACCGATCTGAGCCATTTTCCAACTTGTCAGAGAAATCAATAAAACCAGTGTATTGACTAAGTTTCATGATGATTAGGCAAAAAATGAGACTGCTTTAGTGTTTGATCACAAGGTTTTTCTCTAGTCACATAAGGAAAACTGCCCCCCCCCCCTGGTGGCCATGTTTTTTTACTGATTGGGACCATTTGCGACCTCATCTGAGATATATATAAAACCAATCATTTCACCAAGTTTCATGATGATTTGGGAAAAAATGTGACTTCTAGAGTGTTCACAAGCTTTTTTTACTATATAAATATAAGAAAACTGCCCCCCCCCCCCTCCGGCAGCCATGTTATTCAACTGACTTAAACCATTTTTTAACTCAACTCTCGTATCAAGGTAACAAATGTTCTGACCAAATTTCATGAAAATTGGGCCAAAAATGTGACTTCTAGAGTGTTCACATGTTTTCACTATATACATATAGAGAAAAATGCCCGGCCCACTGGCGGCCATGTTTTTCACCGATCTGGACTATTTTCAAACTCGTCCGAGATAACAATAAAACCAATGTTTTGTCCAACTTTCATGATGATTGGGCAAAAATTGTGACTTCTAGTGTGTTTACAAGGATTCTCTATAGCCAAATAAGGAAAACTGCCCCGCCCACTGGCGGCCATATTTTTCAACGGACCAGAACCACTTTTGAACTCAACTAACATATCAATAAGACAAACATTTTGACAAAGTTACATGAAGATTGGGCATGGAATGTGACTTCTACAGTGTTTACAAGGTTTTCTTTTTTTTGACCTAGTGACCTAGTTTTTGACCCAGCATGACCCAGTTTCCAACTCAATCGAGATATCATTGGGACAAATCTTCTGACCAAGTTTCATGAAGATCGGACAAAAAATGTGGCCTCTAGAGTGTTTTTTACAAGGTATCTCTATAGCCAAATAAGGAAAACTGCCCCGCCCACTGGCGGCCATGTTTTTCAACAGACCAGATCCACTTTTGAACTCAACCAATATATCATTAAGACAAACATTTTGACAAAGTTTCATGAAGATTGGGCATAAAATGTGACTTCTACAGTGTTTACAAGGTTTATTCTTTTTTTTGACCTAGTGACCTAGTTTTTGACCCGGCATGACCCAGTTTCGAACTGAATCATGATATCATTGGGACAAAGCTTCTGAACAAGTTGCATGACGATCGGAAAAGAAGTGTGCCCTCTAGAAAATACACTGTATTATTATAAAAACATTAATAGTCAAAGGGGAGTAACTACTGTAAACTTATACAATATTTAGAAGAGTTGTCTCGCATGTTACATGACCTTAATTCATGAATGTTTACTAGCCTTTTCACTATATAAATATAAGGAAAACTGCCCGTCCCCTGTCAACCATGTTTTTCAACGGACCGGAACCATTTTCGAACTCAACTCTCATATCAAGAAAACAAATGTTCTGACCAAATTTCAAGAAAATTGGGCCAAAAATGTGACTTCTAGAGTGTTCACATGTTTTCACTATATACATATAGAGAAAAATGCCCTGCCCAGTGGCGGCCATGTTTTTTCACCGATCTGGACCATTTTCAAACTCGTCCGAGAAATCAATAAAACCATTGTTTTGACCAACTTTAATGCCAATTGGCAAAAATTGTGACTTCTAGAGTGTTTACAAGGTTTCTCTATAGCCAAATAAGGAAAACTGCCCCGCCCACTGGCGGCCATGTTTTTCAACGAACCGGAACCACTTTTGAACTCAACCAACACATCATTAAGACAAACATTTTGACAAAGTGACATGAAGATTGGGCATGAAATGTGACTTCTACAGTGTTTACAAGTTTTTTCCTTTTTTTGACCTAGTGACCTAGTTTTTGACCCGGCACGACCCAGTTTCAAACTCGACCGAGATTTCATTTGGACAAAGCTTCTGACCAAGTTTCATAACGATTGGACAATATATGTGGCTTCTAGAGTGTTTACAAGCAAATGTGGATGGAAGGACAAACGACGGACAAAGACCGGTCACAAAAGCTCACGTGAGCAATCAGGTGAGCTAAAAAGTTATGATAAAACTTTAAGGAATGTTAAAGTTATAGGAAAGAAAAATACAATGATATTCGACCTTTGACCTTGAAGGTTGACCTTGACCTTTCACTGCTAAAAATGTGCAGCTGTAGAGAAGTCAGTAAGATATTGAATGGAGAAATGAATTTTGTGTGTGTAATTTTTACCTTTGACTTTGCAGGATGACCTTGACCTTTCACCACTCAAAATGTGCAGCTCCACGAGATACACATGCGGCCAAATATGAAGTTGCTGTGTTCAATATTTAAAAAGTTATGATAAAACTTTAACGAAGGTTAAAGTTTTAGAAAAGTAAAAATACAATGACATTTGACCTTTGACCTTGAAGGATGACCTCGGCCTTGACTTTTCACCACTCAAAATGAGCAGCTACATGAGATACACATGCATGGTAAATATCAAGTTGCTATGTTCAATATTGCAAAAGTTATCAAACTTTAACCAAGGTTAAAGTTTTGGGACAGAATGACAGACAGACAGGACAAAAACAATATACCCCCGATCTATCGATCAGGGGACATAAAACATATTCCTTGTTTCTTTTTCATTTTCAAAAATACACATTTTTACTTTTGTTTTTGTCAGACACAAGGTCTGACAGTTTCGGGAAGAATACTGGACCTCAGCAAATGTTATAGGTAATGTCTGAGGTCAGACGTCTTTCTCATGGGTTGCATTTCAAA
Source organism: Dreissena polymorpha (assembly GCF_020536995.1). NCBI lineage: Eukaryota > Metazoa > Mollusca > Bivalvia > Myida > Dreissenidae > Dreissena > Dreissena polymorpha. The sequence goes on from NC_068361.1 coordinate 110,039,350, forward strand.
CAAGTCCTGATTAAAATGTGATATTTTTTCTGAGACTAATTAAACAGATCATTGAAATTTGATGTTCAAACTAAGAAAGGCCAAAGGCAGTCATTAATCATCACTTTATTGGCTTGGTGGCGAGATCATTTGAACAACCAAGTTATTGCTTTATGTTTAAGGTCTGCATGTTATCTCGAAAATATGATGCCTGAACTGATAACAATTCCTTGATCCCACATACAAGTACTAAATTATTTAGCAATTTCTGAGTCCTACTGGTATTTCTTATAACAGTAATGCCATAATGGCATTTGTAATTTATAATATCCATGTCAATCACTTGTTACAAGGCATTCCAAGAGACAGCTATATCTCCTGCCAAGATTTGTTTGACCTTGAACTGGTGACCTTGATCCTTGACCTTGATTTTCAAGTAGGGATCAAATCCAGTGCCCATATTGACCAACCAATTCTTAGATGTCATAACAAGAAACCGTCGGAGACGGGTGCTGCTCCCCAAAGTTTTTTTTTGTCACAATAATCACTATATTTCCAGATAAAAGGAAACGTCTTGAGGGCACAGTAGTTGGGGGGACAATATTTTTTTTAATATTAAATTTCAAAGGGCCATAACTCTGTGAAAAATTATCCGACCAGAACCCGCTGATAATATGCACATCTCCTTTTGGTAGTGAAGCTTCCCATAAAGTTTCATTGAATTCCGGTCATTAGTTGCTGAGAAATAGCACGGACAAGAATTGCACTATATGTACAGTTAATGGAAAATTTCAAAGGGCCATAACTCTGTGAAAAATCATCCGACCAGAACCCGCTGATAATATGCACATCTCCTGTTGGTAGTGAAGCTTCCCATAAAGATTAATAGAATTATGGTCAACAGTTGCTGAGAAATAGCCCGGACAAGAATTGCACTATATGTACAGTTAATGGAAAATTTCAAAGGGCCATAACTCTGTGAAAAATCATCCGACCAGAGCCCGCTGATAATATCCCGCTGATAATATGCACATCTCCTCTTGGCAGTGAAGCTTCCCATAAAGGTTCATTGAATTCCGGTCATTAGTTGCTGAGGAATAGCCCGGACAAAATTGTGCACAGACGGACACACGGACGGATGGACGGATGGACAGACGAAGCGGCGACTATATGCTCCCCCCAAAATTTTTTGGGGAGCATAATAAAGATTAGAATTAGAACTAGAGCTTTGTCACCGATGTGAGGAATACCCCCCCATGCCGCATTGACACATACTATTTTGCGTGTCACAAAAAACAGCGGACACGATGCTCAATTTTTAAAACGCACTAAGTGACCCCTTGACCTAGTTTTTGACCCAGAAAGGCCCATGTTCTAACTTGGCCTTAAGATCATCTCCATTACAGTTCTGACCAAGTTTGGTGAAGATCTGATGTAAACTACATGAATTAGAGAGCAGATACCATGCTGAATGTTAAAAAACGCGCAAAGTGACCCCGTGACCTAGTTTTAGGCCCAGAATGGCCCATGTTCAAACTTGTCCCAGAGATCATTTAGATAAAACTTGTGACCAAGTTTGGTGAGGATTGGATGAAAACTACTTGAATTAGAGAGCGGACAACATGGTGAGGTTTAAAACGCACTAAGATACCCCGTGACCTAGTTTTTAAACCAGCATGACCCATATTCAAACTTGACCTAGACATCATCTAGATACAACTTCTGACCAAGTTTGATGAAGATTGGATGAAAACTACTTGAATTAGAAAGCGGTCAACATTGTGATGTTAAAAACGCACTAAGTGACCCAGTGACCTTGTTTTTGACCCGGCATGACCCATATTCAAACTTGCCCTAGACATTATCAAGATACAACTTCTGACCAATTTTGGTGAAGATTGGATAAAAACTACTTGAATTAGAGAGCGGACAACATGGTGAAGTTTAAAACACACTAAGTGACCCCGTGACCTCGTTTTTGACCCGGCATGACCCATCTTCGAACTTGACCTACACATAATTTAGTTACAACTTCTGACCATGTTTGGTGAAGATCGGATTTAAACTACTTGAATTAGAGACCAGACACCATGCTCAATGTGTAAAACGTACTAAGTGACCCTGTGACCTAGTTTTTTATCTGGAATGGCCCATGTTCGAACTTGGCCTTCAAATCATCTAGATAAAACTTCTGCCCAAGTTTGGTGAAGATCGGATGAAAACTACTTGAATAAGAGAGAGGACACCATGCTGAATGTTAAAAAACGCACTAAGTGACCCCGTGACCTAGTTTTTGACCCGGCAAAGCCCATGTTCAAACTTGACCTTGACATCATGTAGATACAACTTCTGACCAAGTTTGGTGAAGATGGGATGAAAACTACTTGAATTAGAGAGCGGACACCATGCTGAATGTTAAAAAACGCACTAAGTGACCCTGTGACCTAGTTTATGACCCGACAAGGCCCATGTTCTAACTTGGCCTTAAGATCATCTAGATGCAACTTCTGACCAAGTTTGGTGAAGATCGGATGAAAACTACTTGAATAAGAGAACGGACAACATGCTGAATGTTTAAAATGCACTAAGTGACCCCGTGACCTAGTTTTTGACCCGGCAAGGCCCATGTTCAAACTTGGCCTGGACATCATGTAGATACAACTTCTGGCCAAGTTTGGTGAAGATCGGATGAAAACTACTTGAATTAGAGAGCGGACACTTAATACGGACCGACAGACAGACCGACCGACAAGTTCACTCCTATATACCCCCCTAAACTTCTTGTGTGGGGGTATAATAAAGAAACATTCCTCTAGTGTTTGCATATGCACAAGGTACCACTGGTGATTATGTCATCAACAATTTTTTTTCGGGAAAAATGATGTAGATGGAGGTGGTTAATACCAGGTTTTCTCAGAATTAAAGCAATTCTTGACTATTCCAGTTTAAAGAATATTCTTCATCTTTAAACTTAAGTCTTAGAATTTGTTTGGTGAATACGGGCCCATCTGCAAGGAAGCAATCACCTACATGATATCATTGCAACTTCCATCATAGTTACTAAAGTAGTGTTGCACTCAAGCCGTCATTTCCAGAACAAAATTGAATCCTCCATTAAAAAACAACTTACTTCCCAGATTGTGGGTTCACACTCATGCCCTGAATACTGATCTGCAACTCCCCAAGTTCAGGTTGCTTAGGTAACAGAAGCGCTAACTGCCCCTCCAGATTTTTCTGTAAACAAAGCAGTGTAACTCTGTTGAACTATTTATTTCCTAGTTCTTAAATATGCAAAAATGGAGTCATGATTTTGCTCATTCATTCCAGTGTATCTTAAGAACTACCCCAGTATTAGGTCATGAACCACTGTGAGAAATTTTGAACTTGCAGTCACTCAATGTTGTTAGAAAATTCAAGAGCACACATGTAAAACAAGGCTATAGACCTTTGATGACCGCAGACAGTTTTATCTTGCATGCTATTAATTGGTTATGTGTTTCAGATAACTAGTTACAATTTTAGACTCAAATGCAATCCGAGGTTCTTGCGGTGCTGAGGTACTGCACACAATAATCATGATAACACACGATGTGTCTCTATTTTAGTTTATAACAACATAGAACCTGGTTCAACATGTACACCTGAGCCTTGCTTTGGGAAAACAGGGTTTAATGCATGTGCTTTAGTGTTACTTTCCCCTTTTATTAATTTTTTCTTTAAACAAAGTTTTTTCTTAGCGAAAATACAGTTAAAGCTAAAAAAAGAGTCGAACCTGATTAGCCTTTGCAGTCCGCACTAGCATTAAGCCCAGTTTGCAGTCCGCACTAGCATTAAGCCCAGTTTTTGCAGTCAACACTAGCATTAAGCCCAGTTTTTGCAGTCCGCACTAGCATTAAGCCCAGTTTGCAGTCCGCACTAGCATTAAGCCCAGTTTGCAGTCCGCACTAGCATTAAGCCCAGTTTGCAGTCCGCACTAGCATTAAGCCCAGTTTGCAGTCCGCACTAGCATTAAGCCCAGTAGTCCGCACTAGCATTAAGCCAAGTCCGCACTAGCATTAAGCCCAGTCCACACTAGCATTAAGCCCAGTCCGCACTAGCATTAAGCCCAGTCCACACTAGCATTAATCCCAGTTTGCACTAGCATTAAGCCCAGTCCGCACTAGCATTAAGCCCAGTCCACACTAGCATTAAGCCCAGTCCGCACTAGCATTAAGCCCAGTCCGCACTAGCATTAAGCCCAGTCCGCACTAGCATTAAGCCCAGTCCCCACTAGCATTAAGCCCAGTCCGCACTAGCATTAAGCCCAGTCCACACTAGCATTAAGCCCACAGTCCACACTAGCATTAAGCCCACAGTCCACACTAGCATTAAGCCAAGTCCGCACTAGCATTAAGCCCAGTCTGCACTTGCACTAAGCCCAGTCCGCACTAGCATTAAGCCCACAGTCCACACTAGCATTAAGCCCAGTCCGCACTAGCACTAAGCCCAGTCCGCACTAGCACTAAGCCCAGTCCACACTAGCATTAAGCCCACAGTCCACACTAGCATTAAGCCCAGTCCCCACTAGCATTGAGCCCAGTTTTTCCAGAGTGAGATCCTACAGTTACAAAAGATGACTACAATGGGTTGTACCTCGTTTTCTTGGGTGAATTCTGTGATATCAGCTTCCAGCTCCAATTCCATCAGGTCTTTCTTGTGAGGATCTGAAGACAGTACAATGTGAATGCAAATGCAAAAGTTAAATGCATGGGTTAATAGTCTTATTATAATATTGGACTTTTTTCAATCCTTTTTGACATTTAACACCCGATCACTGGGATATAAGTTGTCCGTTTACACTGGGCACATTATGCAGTCACAGCACATTGTCTTATTTCCCTCACAGGTGCCCATACTCCTGGGTGGAGAGGAGCAATCATTGGATTAATTTTTTGCTCAGGAAATATCTGTGGTCTGAGCGGGATTCCAACCAGGACCTTCCGATTCTTAGACCAGCATCCTACCACTACACCACGGTCCCATGTGAAGAGTTTTATTTTTATATTCCAGCCAATTTGATTTGATAACAACCCATCATATAAACATAAGCTTTATACAAGAACTATATTCACCCTTATTTATTTGATAAGTATTTTACGATTGTTATTTAATTCAATACGCTTGTTCTGATTGTTTGCTGTTTTTTAACAGTACATGTATTTCTGCCACACCACTGGAATCATTTAACTTACTCACACTTTTCTGTAACCAGCTCTTAGTTCACATACATATGCAAGTTACTGACAACTGCCTTTATTGCATCAGAGGAAGGGGGCAAAATGGCCATAGAAATGATTGCATGATCAATCACCAGGCCAGGAATCGCACCCGTTATTCTGGATTTGTAGGCCAGCACTCTACCAACTGAGCTAGCGGGCCCTGTTCATTAGCAATAGTGGTAACAAGCTTTTTTCTTTAATTTGGCCCAATAGTTTTTTAGTTTCAAACTCGGCTCAGATATCATTGGGACATTTTTATTTTTTTATTTCGACCTTGCGGTCAAGGAAAACCTATGAAAGCGCAAGCACTTATTTCCAATGGGGTCTTAGGTTTTTGCTGAAGAGACAGCATAAAAAGAGACAGTATTGAGTTACAAGGAATCCAGGTTCGATACCCTAATTCTTTGCGAATAGATCTCTTGGTTATTTTACATGTGCAGTGTATAGAACCGATACACACGAGAATTACCTGGGTTTCATACCAATACATCTCTAGTTGGGTGGGAAACACTTGGAAGTATTTCTGAAATTTCCAGTGCCCCGGCTCGAAATTGACAAAGCTTCTGACCAAGATTCATGAAGATCAGACAATAAATGAGGGCTTTTGAGTGTCAACAAAGCAAATGTTGACAACGCACCACAGAAAAAAGGCGATCACAAAAGCTGACAAGAGAACATGTAGATAACCCTTTAAAACGCACTAAGACGCATTGGAAAATAATGTCAAATAAAACCTTTCTTACTAGATTTGATCAATTTTATAGGCTTCATTACCAACCCAAGGATACTAATTAGCAGCAAACAGCATAAAACAAGTAAGCAAGTTACTTGCAGGCTGTTCTGGTGTTATGCTGTTTGCACATAGCCATTTTTACTTTGCTCTTGAGCAGGAAAATGTAAACAGAGTGACCCTACCTTCTTTGACCAGCAGAGAGGCTCTATCACTGCTACTGAATCCCCCCTCATCCACCACTGTAAGGTTGAACACATAATGCCCAGCCACAAGGTTCACCAGCTGCAGAACCGCCTGGTGGTCACTGCTGTTCAGCACATCCTGCACAAACATGTGGGGATTTAGGATAAAGCAGGAAATCATAAGAGCCAAGAAAATTGGTCTTAATGCATGTGTGTAAAGTGTTGTCCAAGATTACGGTAGACTGCATAGGCTTAATCTGGGACGACACTTTAAGCACATGCATTTAGCCCAGTTTTTAGATGGGCGCTTTAGCGCCCGTCTAAAGTGCTTAGTGTGAAATTCAGGTCGATACGGCCTAGGTATGATTAACCCAATACCAGCTTGCGTATCCGCGCAAGAAAGAGTTGTATAATTTATGCAAGAGGTTTGAGTTCTCCAATTATGTGTATTCACAAATGGAAACATTATATTAATATCGTGTTACTTTCAATATTTTCGAACGGTGTTTAATAGAAAAAAATCAATAAACAATAATCGTATTGTACGTGTCGCGGAGGAGATTGTTTATGAATGATTAAAATAGTTCACTTTCTGCTGCGTGTGCGTGACATAGTATTTTCGCTCAGCTCATTCATAAATCTGAGGCTGGCGATAAACAAAGGGGAGTCCGTGTGAGAATAACGCAGTAGTATAAGGTTACGCTTGTTTATATTCACAGGTCTCAATTAATAATACGTTGACCACGAGTTCAACAATTATTACAGGGATACGATAGACAACATACAAAAATGTTTCATTATCGCTGAAACTGTTAAAAAACATTTAAATATAACAATAATATTCTCTAAAAAATGTAGTCTTGCTGTTTTGAAATAAGGTTTGGAATTTTGTTTTCTAAATAACTTAATTCAAAACACAAGTTAAATTATAGAGTTTTTTACTTGTTAGTCGCATATTTACCGCATTATAATGTGTGTTATAATAGGCAAACCATACATTAGTAAAATTCAATCTGCCTTCGCACATAGAAGGAATGGGTCAATTAGATGCTGCGTTTCCTTTGCTTACTTCAGTTAGAGTTCAATTATTTACGTAATAGCAATCACAAGGCTCCGACTTCAAAGGATTTGCGGAGCGTTCTTACATAATTAAAGTCGAAGTCGCATGGTATTTGCGTTTTGCGTCCTATTTGGTCACGTGGTTCTTTTTCCCGGTTGTTTTGGCATTCATGATATGAGGCTATTAATAGATGCGCCTGTCGATAAACAAAGGAAAGTTTACGGGTTATAACAACGCAATAGGTTACGCTCTCGCATACAACTCAATGACGTAGTACAGGTCGTAAATTGAGAGATTCGGGAAAAAGTTGACGCTTATTTATATTCTCAATTTATAAAACGTTGAACATAAGTTCAAATATGACTTCAGCGATACGATAGACAACATTTTTTTTTCATAATTGCTAAACCCGAATATAACAAACAATTGATAATAATAATACGAATGCAATAGTAGAAGGTTAGTAGAAGGTTAAGCTTGTTTATATTCACAGTTTTCAATACATAGACAGTTGGATATGAGTTCATCAATTACTACAGGCATACTATAGGCAACCTCGAAAATGCTTTTTAATCGCTAAAACCGAAAACAACTTAATATATTATATTAAATATATTTATAGCAATAAATGTCTTAAAAATGTAGTCGGCGTATACGCTGACTTTGAAATAAAGTTAGCAATTTACTTTTCTAAATAATTAAATACAATTAAACAAAAGTTAAACTATTGTGTTGTGTTTTTCACTTGTAAGCTGCATATTCACCGCATGAAATGTGTGTTAGCATTGTCAAACCACACATTAGTGTGAGTAAATAAAAAACATACTACGGGAGAGCACTTCATATGTGTCCTCATATGCCTTGTTATGAGTATCTTTCTTCACTATCGAAATATATTGTATGTTTTTATTTTATTTAAACGCAGTTTTCTTTCGACACATTTAAATCACACGTCAATAGCGCCGTCATGCGAAAACGGGTCTTATGCGTTTCGGCAAGCGTTTGTTAAACCCAACATGTGCTTTTGCGCAGTCAGGCCATAGGGGATGATGTTCGCTTTAAAATCACTCAATATGTTATGTTTCTCCTTACCAGAAGGAGGGATAGCTGAGTGGGCTATTTATATGATGGACGCATATCTAATAAGACCCATTTTCGCATGACGAGGGTCATTACAAATCTCATTGCGAATTGAAAATGCCACATTTAAGAACAATGCTTTTTGATACAAAATTGAATTGAAAATAGCAAACTTATTAATAATGGCAGCCTATCCACACATTAAAGGGATCTTTTCACGCTTTGGTAAATTGACAAAATTGAAAAAAGTTGTTTCAGATTCGTTAGTTTTCGTTTTAGTTATGATATTTGTGAGGAAACAGTAATACTGAACATTAACCATGCTCTAATATAGCCATTATATGCATCTTTTGACGATTTTAAAACCTAAAAATTATAAAGCGTTGCAACGCGAAACGATTGAATAATTTGGAGAGTTCTGTTTTTGTCGTTAAATTTTGTGAAACTACGAAGATTGCTTATATAAGGTATAAAATACGTCAAGAATGTGTACTCGGCGGAATAGCTCAGTAGGCTAAAGCGTTTTTACTTCAGGACTCTGGCAGGACTCCAGGGGTCACTGGTTCGAAACCTGATCCGGGCAATGTTCTTTTCCTTTTTTTTTTTTTTTTTCTTGATTTTTCACTGGAGCTTTTACGATCCAATGTTTACATTTATCAATATAAAGCATTTAATGAATAAGCTAAAAAATGCCAAAATCTGTGAAAAGGCCCCTTTAAGGAATGATTTCCAGACGTGCTGACCAAGTACGGCAAACATTGTGGTATGATAATTAAACGATTTTCTCTTATCGTGACACTATACTATTTCGCTAATGATTGTTTTCTCATCTTGGAGGCGAAAGTGAAATTCTGCGAGATGGATTGTTACGCGTAGTTGTAACAGGGCCACAATTTGTGTCGTTTGAGCATACAGAGAGTAGTCCGGAATACCTTACACTGAACAGTGCTACATCCTTTGAATTGAGCACATACGCAGTGACGTAGCAAAAATTCAGAGGTTGTATCTCGAATCAGCTTATTAAATATTCGAAAATATTCATGCGTGTCTGTTGGCGTTATGTAAAAGTCACTTAGATGAAAACTGAAACAGCTACGCCTAAAATCGCATTAGTGCTCTATACCTATGTTTATGTTAGCGTTGTTGACACCGTGTGAACTGCTCGGGTAATAAGTAAAGCATAAACAGCAATGTTTATATACTTTTATTCCTCCATATACAAGATACGAAGATTGTTGTATATTTTGAATTTGTATATGGTGTCAAAAATCAAAAGTTTTGTACACGGAACTTTCATTATGAATTTATATTCTTGGTGTGATAGTCATTTGATATTAGAAAAAAATATTCCTTTGATATGATGGTGACTGCAAATTTTCTTTATATTAAGTTATCATTACCATTTTCATCATACTTTCTATGCTTTCAGAACTTCCAAAAAGCATGTTGTTTTTATTTTGTCTAAGTTATTTCTATGAAATAATAAGGATGATAAAAAGTGCACACAAAACTCGACCCGTGCGCTATGACACACACTTTATAAAGTTGAATGGCGTTAGTTCATTTCAAACTTGCGATTGATTTTCAAAAATGAATTGCGTGTTAAATTATGCAAAAGCGAACATCTTCAGTGCCTTCAGCGCTTTGATTGAAGAATGTCAGGGTGAATACATAGTGCCCGCAACAAGGTTCACCAGCTATAGAACTGCCTGGTAGTCACTGCTGTTCAGGACATCTTGCACATATATGTGGCAATGTAGGACAAACAGCCGCATACAATTATCGAAGTAATAAAGTATGAAAAATGTTACGAATTAGGGAAAGCGTCTTGTATTACGGTGTGATGTATATCCCAGAAAATACCCTAGTATAGAATTGTTAATCAAAAAGCAGTACCAAACTTAACCTTTGATGGATTTACTGATAGGAAAAATATCAAATGATAAACCATCCACACCCAATCAATATTACGTCAATATTATTATAAAGCGGAAAGTGTCGTCCCTGATTAGCCTGCACGGACTGCACAGGCTAATCTGGGACGACAATTTACGCAGAATGCATTAAGCCAAGTTTTCTCAGAACACGGCTCAATTTGTCTGCTATGTTCAAGGGCAAGAAACTCAGGCATATATAGATAATTACAGAAGAAAAAAGTGTCAAACACATCTACATTTCTAGTTGATGACATATTTCAAGTTTCATTTGAATCACTTAAGTAATGCAAACATGCATGCTCAACAAACTTTAAAGTTTACAGCAGATTAACCCACCCACTGCTTAACAGAGTGAATCTTATATAGTCTTCCTCAAATTTTGCTCCCAACGGTACAATAAAGCAAAATATTTTATCAAATCTTAAGGCACTGTTTTTAAAGTTCTTTTTAACTTAGCATTTAATATGTCCATAGAGAACTTACCCCTGCAGCGAGAGAGGCAGCTTCGCGGACCCAGTGATATCTGGTTATCTTATGATCATCCGATGACTTAGATCCATCCAATGTCACCAGACCCTGTGGAAGCTGCACTTCTACATTGCCACCAGCCCGCGCTATGGGTGGTTCATTGGCCACTGAAATGTTAAAATTATCTACTAAGAAATGTCACCTACCCGTGTGGTTCATGTAATTTTACACTGCCCTCTGTCCCAGCTACATGTGGCTCATTTGCAACTGTAATTTACCCTGTATATACTTTGTAATATATTCAACCTGTGGAAGCTGCACTTCTACCTAACCACCTTCACAGGCTATGGGTGGTTAATTGGCAATTAATAAAATCACATGAGCTACTCAGAAAAAGAAACCAACCCGTGTGGAAAGTGTATTCCCCCCCCCCCACACACACACCTCCTGTCTGAGTCATGGGGGATTCATAGACCGTTGAAATATTCAAATCAACTAATTTACTTAACCGACCCGTTTGGGAGCTGTTGTTCTACATAAGAACCTGACAGGGTTTTGCTGCAACTGGTTCTTTTGTGTTTATCAGAAACAAGGGCTGTTTGTAAAACATGCATGCCCCCCATATGGGCTGTCCGTTGTAGTGGCAGCCATTGTGTGAATACGTTTTTTGTCACTGTGACCTTGACCTTTGACCTAGTGACCTGAAAATCAATAGGGGTCATCTGCAAGTCATGATCAATGTACCTATGAAGTGTCATGATCCTAGGAAAAAGCGTTCTTGAGTTATCATCCGGAAACAATTTTACTGTTTCGGGTCACCGTGACCTTGACCTTTGACCTAGTGACCTGAAAATCAATATGGGTCATCTGCGAGTCATGATCAATGTACCTATGAAGTTCATGATCCTAGGCGTAAGCGTTCTTGAGTTATCATGCGGAAACCATTTAACTATTTCGGGTCACCGTGACCTTGACCTTGGACCTAGTGACCTGAAAATCAATAGGGGTCATCTGCGAGTCATGATCAATCTACCTATGAAGTTTCATGATCCTAGGCATATGTGTTCTTGAGTTATCATTCGGAAACCATTTTACTATTTTGGGTCACCGTGACCTTGACCTTTGACCTAGTGACCTCAAAATCAATAGGGGTCATCTGCAAGTCATGAACTATCTACCTATGAAGTTTTATGATCCTAGGCGTATGCGTTCTTGAGTTATCATCCGGAAACCATTTTACTATTTCGGGTCACCGTGACCTTGACCTTTGACCTAGTGATCTCAAAATCATTAGGGGTCATCTGCAAGTCATGATCAATCTACCTATGAAGTTTCATGATCCTAGGCATATGCGTTCTTGAGTTATCATCCGGAAACCATTTTACTATTTCGGGTCACCATGACCTTGACCTTTGACCTAGTGACCTCAAAATCAATAGGGGTCATCTGCGAGTCATGATCTATCTACCTATGAAGTTTCATGATCCTAGGCCTAAGCGTTCTTGAGTTATCATCCGGAAACCACCTGGTGGACGGATCGACCGACAGACCGACCGACATGTGCAAAGCAATATACCCCCTCTTCTTTGAAGGGGGGCATAAAAATAAAATCTAGCTAATTTGTATCCCCCGCCAAACAAACTATGTTTATGGATGAGTGGAAATCCTTTGATATACAGCATAATAAAACAAGAGCACCGCCTTGCGGGTGCAGACTGCTCAGCTATTTTTCTTTTTTAAAGGTGTAGGGACCTATCTCAATTTCAATCACAAAGGAGGGAGGGGTGGAGTGGAGAGGGGTGTATAGTGTGGGGATGTGGTCATTTATTACATTATCTTCCGAAAATGCAAAAAAAAAAAAAAAAAAATTTTTTGGGGGGGGGATTCTTGGGTGGGATGGTTGGACGGTATTTCAAAAATAAAATAATAAAAATGAATATTTGTGTTTTTTAACCATGTCTGAAAAAAACAAGAGATGTGTTTGTCAGAATGTGCAGCTTTATGAGAACGCCGCTTTGAAATATTTTTTTTGACCTTTGACCTCGAAGGATGACCTTGACCTTGAAGGATAACCTTGACCTTCCACCACTCAAAATGTGCAGCTTCATGAGAACCCCGCTTTGAATATTATTTTTTTGACCTTTGACCTTGAAGGATGACCTTGACCTTGAAGGATGAACTTGACCTTCCACCACTCAAAATGTGCAGCTTCATGAGAACGCCGCTTTGATTTTTTTTTTTTTACCTTGAAGGATGAACTTGACCTTAAACTTCCAACACTCAAAATGTGCAGCTTCATGAGATACACATGCGTGCCAAATATCAAGTTGCTATCTTCAATATTAAAAAAGTTATTGCCAATGTTAAAGTTTTTGGACATATATTTGACATTTGACCTTGAAGGATGACCTTGACCATTCACCACTCAAAATGTTCAGCTCCATGAGATACACATGCATGCCAAATATCAAGTTGCTATCTTCAATATTGAAAAAAATATGGCCAATGTTAAAGTTTTTGGACGGACAGACACCATAAATTTGACATTTGACCTTGAAGGATGACCTTGAAGGATGACCTTGACCTTTCACCACTCAAAATGTGCAGCTCCATGAGATACACATGCATGCCAAATATCAAGTTACTATCTTCAAAAGTGTAAAAGTTATGGCCAATGTTAAAGTTTTTTTCGGACAGACGGACAGACTGACTGACATACTGACGGACAGTTCAACTGCTATATGCCACCCTACTGGGGGCATAAAAAATTTTTTTTTGGGGGGGGGGGGGTTTAGTGTGAGGGTGGAGGGTGTGGTGGTCATTTATTAGATGATCTTTAATTAAGAAAAAAAATAATGGGGAGGGGGATTGAGGGGGGATTCAGGGGGGGGGGGATGGGGGATTGTTTGGGTGGAGTCTATTGTGGTATGTCAGGTAAGAGTTGTTTTGTCAAAGAATCAATTGAATCTAATAATCAAAAATAAAGAAGTTATGGCAATTTCAGCAAAATTTAATAATTTGACCTTGAGAGTCAAGGTCATTCAAAGGTCAAGGTAAAATTCAACTTGCCAGGTACAATACCCTCATGATAGCATGAAAGTATTTGAAGTTTAAAAGCAATATCTATGATACTTTAGGGGTAAAGTGGACCAAAACACAAAACTTAACCAAATTTTCAAGTATAAAGGGCCCATAATTCCATCAAAATGCCAGTCAGAGTTACATAACTTTGCCTGCACAGTCCCCTTACGATAGTTAGAAAGTGTTGCAAGTATGAAAGCAATAGCTTTGATACTTAAGGAATAAAATGGACCTAAACACAAAACTTAACCAAAATTTTCAATTTTCTAAGTATAAAAAGGGCACATAATTCTGTCAAAATGCAAGCCAGAGTTATCTAACTTTGCCTGCCCAGTCTCCTAATGATAGTAAGTAAGTGTACCAAGTTTGAATGCAAAAGCATTGATACTTTATGAGAAAAGTGGACCTAAACGCAAATCTTAACCGGATGCCGACGCCGACGCCAAGGTGTTGACTATAGCTCATAATTTTTTTTCAAAAAATAGATGAGCTAAAAATCAGTCTATGGTAATTGTTTGCATGCTTTGAGATATACCGGTAGCCCTGACAAGTTACATCATACAAACACGAGCTATCAGAGGACAGCGCGCTCGACTATTCGAGTGCTGGACAGTATAACATAAGCCATCATGGGGAAATTGTTCATATTCAATAATTTATTACACGATCTTTCAAAAACAAAAAAAGAAAAAAAAATAAAAAAATTGGGGGGGGGGGGGGATGAGAGGGGGGTATAATATGGGGTTGCATTTATTAGACGATCTTTCAAAAATAAAAAAAGGAAAAAAAAAATTTAGGGAGGGGGGGGGTAGGGTGGAGTAGGGGGGGGGGAGAGGGGGGTGGGGGAAATTTATTAGATGATGTTAAAAAAAAAATGGGGGGGGAGGGTATAATGTGGGGTGGGGTAATTTATTAGATGATGTTAAAAAAAAATTGGGGGGGGGGTGAGGTTGGGGTGTAATGTGGGGTGTGGTAATTTATTAGATGATGTTTAAAAAAAAGAATCCATTGTGGTATTCAGGTAAGTGTTGTTTTGTCAAAGTAATAATAAAATGTGATAATAAATAAAGAAGTAATGGCAATTTAAGCAAAATGTTCAATTATCTAAGTGTAAAAGGGGCCATAATTATGTCAAAATGCTTGATACAGTGGTCTGCTCTTATTTATAGGTTGGGGTCATGTTGGTAAACAAGTATGCAAAATTTAAAAGCAATATGTCAAAGGATATAGGAAATATTTGGGTTAGTGTGCAAAGTTTAACATAGATTTATCAATAATATGCATATTCTAAGTATAAAAGGGGCAATAATTCTGTCAAAATGCTTGATACAGTTGTATGCTCTTGTTTATAGGTTAGGGTCATGATGGTAAACAAGAATGCAAAATATGAAAGCAATATGTCAAGGGACATTGAAAATATTTGGGGTAGTACACAAACTTTAACATTTGCTGCATATTCTAAGTAGAAAACGTGGGGCCATAATTATAATAAAATGCTTGATAGAGTTGTCTGCTCTTGTTTATATGTTGGGGTCATGTTGGTAAACAAGTATGCAGAATATGAAAGCAATATGTCAAGGGACAATAAAAATAATTGGGGTAGTACAAATACTTTAACATTTGCACGCTAACGCTAACGGAAACGGTACGTAAAGCCGACGCCCGGGTGAGTAGGAGAGCTCCACTATATATATTTCATATATAATAGTCGAGCTAAAAACAAGAGCACTGCATAACGGGTGCCACTCTCGGCTGCGGGTGCAGTTGTGAATAAATGAAAGCTTGTCAGAATATTTTTCTTTAGAGGTCACTGTGACCTTGACCTTTGACCTAGTGACCCAAAAATGGGTGTGGCATGTAGAACTAATCAAGGTGCAGCTACATACCAAGTTTCAAAGTTGTAGGTTGAAGCACTTAGATTTAAGAGCCAATGTTCAAAATCTTGACAAAATGTAAAGGTTTTAGCACGACGCGGAACGACACTATGACGGACACGACGAGCTGGCTGTGACAATACCTCAGGTTTTCTCCAAAAACAGCCGAGCTAAAAAAAAATTAAGGACAATAACTCTTATTGAACAAGGGCTGTTTGTAAAACAGGCATGCCCCCCAAATGATTTATCAGTTGTAGTGGAGCCATTGTGAATACGTTAAGAGTATTATTGGCAATTTAAAGAAGAATTGCTCGCGTGACTTATGGAGTTGCTGATGAGAATCTGTTGTTTATTTATCATACACTTCAACCAGATATTTTTGAGATATAATATAAAGACAAGTCAAAAGTGTACATACGTTTATCAATAATGTATAATGGAAGCAGTTAGTACAAATAGAAGTTGCCTTTAGCATTCTTGAGTTAACATCCGGAAACCATTTTACTGTTTCAGGTCACTGTGACCTTGACCTTTGACCTAGAGTACTGAAAATCAAATTACAATAGGGGTCATCTATGAGTCATGACCAATGTAACTATAAACTTTCCTGATCCCTGGCTTAAGCGTTCTTGAGTTTTCATCCGGTAACCATTTTACTGCTTTGAGTCACTGTGACCTTGACCTTTGAACTAGTGACCTGAAAATCTGTAGGGATCATCTGCCAGTCATTATCAATGTACCTATTAACTTACCTGATCCCAGGCCTAAGCATTCTTGAGTTATCATCCGGAAACCATTTGGTGGACGGACTGACTGACGGAGGGACATGTGCAAAACAATATACCCCCTCTTCTTCAAAGGGGGGCTTAATATAGTGCAGGGTTATGCTTTTGGGGTATTGCACTTCTTCTGAAGGTATCAATACACCCATGAATTTCATCATAATATCTTATATTTTTTCTGAGAAACAGACGAAAAACAGAGTGACGAATAGATAGACTGACGGACGGACAAGGCCAATTCTTTATCCCTCCACCTTTGTAGGGGATAATAAATATCCAAAGAACTACACAGAGGTTTAACTTTCATTTACTTCAATGTATGGGCCCAACTCTATGATTATTCTACACATGCACACACACCCAACAACCCAATATAATACGAAATAAACATGCAATGAACCTGACACAGGTAAAACCTTAATAAACTTGCTATGGGCTCAGCTCGGCACACCCACCTTGTTTCACTACCACGGTAAGCACATTGGAAGAAGAGAGTTGCTCCCCATCTTTCACGGTGACCTTGAACTCGTATTTTCCAACCTTGATCTCACCCGTGGCCTCTGTGGTCACCTGGTCTGGGGCACGGATAATCAGTGTGGTAGGTCCACTGAAGAAAAACCAAAAATTTTAATGTCAACAAAAAGTACCTGGTTTTGCAGTACTCAATTTTTAATGCTGGAAGTTAAATTAATAATAAATAAAAAAATTCTGTGAGATAACTTAATCCTTATATACCTCACTCGTCTGGAACAGTTTGTTTTAACCCATTACCACTTAAGTGTGTATTTTGAAACATTTAGAAAGTTACATTTAATAAAATACCTTTCTCACTAGATTCAAGTTTTAAAGGCTTCATTTCCAACCCTTAGTTACTGATGAGCAGCAAACAGCATAAAACCTGAACAGACTGCCAGTTACTCGCAGGCTGTTCTGGTTTTATGCTGTTTGCACATAGACATTTTCACTTAGCTTCTTATGGGGGAAAGGGTTAATTGAGCCTTGAGTTACTCGCAGGCTGTTCTGGTTTTATGCTGTTTGCACATAGACATTTTCACTTAGCTTCTTATGGGGGAAAGGGTTAATTAAGCCTTGCTTTGACAAAATGGGGTTTAATGCATTTGCGTAAAAAGTAGTCCCAGATTAGCCTGAGCAGGCACTTTTACCTACACTGCATTTTCTTATAAGAGACCTCCTTCAAACGAAAATTCAATACAAGTCGAAAGTCAACACCTTGATAAGCCTGTTTATCTTGGAAGAGTTTGCCTACTTATACAATTATACCTATTTTCTTCAGTATTGTACTGTTATACAGGAGTCTTGTGCAGGGAAAACTGGTCAAAATGCAGGCTAATCAGGGATGACACTTTCTGTTATTGAGGAATTTTTCATTTTAAAGAAAGTCTCTTAAATGCCATTTGAAAGCCATTTTAGGCTAAACGTGTTGTCCCTGTTCAGCCTGCGCGTACTGCACAAGCTTATCTGGAACTACACTTTACACTACTTTACACTACACTTTACACTACACTTTACACACATGCATCAGAGAATCAGGTTGGAATAGAGAAATATTCTTTGATTTTTGGCATGATTTCATGTGTGACATCATCTCGGGAAAGGGAGGATATTATGATGAACAACATGGTCAATCAACTGTGGTGACAAAAATATTTCTGCAAAACAATTAATAATGGAGTGACATTATTTTTGTGTGATTTAATGGGTAGACCAATCAAAGAAATCAAGATCCGAACAAATATTAACTTTTTTAAATACAGAATTACTGTTAGCAAGAAATTTATAAATGTCAAAAGTAATCAACATATTCATTTAGAGGACCATATACTATTTTATTTAGAATACCTAGTAGACACAGTGTTCTGTGACCTAAACTGACACTTGACATTTCCTGTAAAACACTAATGCAGTAAAGCTGTATCAATATTTTATTTAGGTAGACTACTAAAAGGATCACAACTAATTGTTTAAACCCTTTATGTCCAATAAATGGCATCATTGCTGAATGGTCATTTGAATAGCACTTCATAACAGTGGACTAGTTCTTATTGGGCATGTACTATCTGCAGGATAAGCACATTTTTATATAGCTTATCACCCTGAGATAACAATATATTATTGGGACAGATCTTCTGACCAAGTTTCATGAAGATCGGAAAATAAATGTGGCCTCTAGAGTGTAAACAAGGTTTTACTATAGCCATATAAGGAAAAATGCCCAGCCCCCTGGCAGCCATGTTTTTCAACCAACCGGCATCATTTTTGAACTCTTCTAAGATATTATCGGGCAGAATCTTCTGACCAAATTTCATGAAGATCGGACAGTAAATGTGGCCTCTAGAGTGTTAACAAGATTTTACTATAGCCATATAAGGAAAATATAGCCCCTTGGAAGCTATGTTTTTCCAGCAAACATAATCATTTTCGAACTTATCCAAGATATGATTGAGACCAATCTTCTGACCAAATTTCATGAAGATTGGAAAATAAAAGTGGCCTCTAGAGTGTTAACAAGGTTTTACTAAAGCCATATATAGCCATATAAGGAAAAATGCCCGCCCCTGGTGGCCATGTTTTTAAAGCAACCAAAACCATTTTGGAACTCATCCAAGATATTATTGGGACAAATCTTCTGACCAAGTTTCATGATGATCAGAAAATAAATGTGACCTCTAGAGTGTTAACAAAGTTTTCTTATGGCCATACAGGCCTTTTCCGCTACGTTTTGGGAAAACGCCACAGTGGAATTTTGGGAACTTCGTGTCTTGAAAAAACTCATTTTGGGAAAAAAAATAATCGCAAAACTGGCTCAATTCGGAAAAATAATCGCATGTTAATAGTGTGTCTTAAATTTCAAAGAAGCCATTAACTGGTAAATAACGATTTTTTGATAACATATTATTAAAATTTTACAAAATATGAAGAACATGTGTGATAAGTGCAGGTTTTTTTTATCTGGTTTTGGGGAAAGTGCCTGGCCTTTTTTGAGGGAAAAAAAAATCGCGCGAAACGCCAGATTTTGGGGAAAATAAGGAAAGTCTTAAATAATCAATTTAACATATTTTACTGTTTTTAAAACAAATTCAAGGCAACAGATGATTTGATTATGCAATATTTTTCTATTTTATTCACTGGACCAGGTTAACTAATATATTTAAAGGTTAAAAAAAAATCAATTGGGAAAAAAACAACCAGATTTGCATTGGGAATGGGGCCAAACTTCGGATCCAGAATGACAGACAAACAGGCTAAAAACAATATGCCCCCGATCATTCGATCCGGGGGCATGAAAATGCCCTGCCCCTTGGCGGCCATGTTTTTCAAGCAAACGTAACCATTTTCAAACTCATCCATGATATCAATTAGACAGATCTTCTGACCATATTTCATGAAGATTGGACAATAAATGTGGCCTCTAGATTGTTAACAAGGTTTTACTATAGCCATATAAGGAAAAATGCCACGCCCCCAGGCGGCCATGTTTTTCAACCAAAGGGCATCATTTCTAAACTCGTCCAAGATATTATTGGGATTAATCTTCTGACCAAGTTTCATGAAGCTTAGAAATAAATGTGGCCTCTAGAGTGTTAACAAGATTTTACTATTGCCATATATAGCCATATAAGGAAAATGCCCCGCCCCTTGGCAGCCATGTTTTTCAAGCAAAGGTTACCATTTTCATACTCATCCAAGATATCATTGGGACAAATCTTCTGACTTAGTTCCATGAAGATCGGAAAATAAATGTGGCCTCTAGAGTGTTAACAAGGTTTTTCTATAGCCATATAAGGAAAAATGCCCCGTCCCCTGGCGGCCATGTTTTACAAACAACAGGCATCATTTTCGAACTCATCCAAGATATCATTGAGACCAATGTACTGACTAAATTTCATGAAGATTGGACAATAAATGTGGCCTCTAGAGAGTTAACAAGGCAAATGTTGACGACGGACGACGCACGATGGACAAAAAGCGATCACAAAAGCTCATAATGAGCACGTTGTGCTCAGGTGAGCTAATAAACCCCAAAAAAATCATGTGCTTCTCTTCAAACTTATACTGTTCTAAACCATTACTACAAAGTGTATGATGTTACAAGTTAGCATTATCACACCAAAGAACAAGAGATGTGTTTGTCAGAAACACAATGCCCCCTTTTGCGCCGCTTTGAAGTCATATATTTGACCTTTGACCTTGAAGGGTGACCTTGACCTTTCACCACTCAAAATGTGCAGCTCCATGAGATACACATGCATGTCTAATATCAAACTGATATCTTCAATATTGCAAAAGTAATGACCAAGGTTAAAGTTTTGGGACACACACAAACAATGAATGAATGAATTAATGAATTAATGAATGAATGACAGACAGGCCAAAAACAATATACACTGATCATTCAATCGGTGGGCATAAAAACTCACACATATCTTTTTGTCATGCATCTTTTTGTCATGTTTTGTATATTATAAAGCATACCTCAATATTTTATGTGCTAGCGAGTAATAGTTACAACACTTACGCAGTCTGTTGCCAGGCATAGGACACTATCTTCTGATCGTCTGTACTGTTGCTGCCGTCCAATAAGATGCTGTCAAGGGGAAGTGAGGTCTCCATGGTACCCATCGTCATGGCAACGGGAGGCTTGTTTTGTTCTGAGAAACATTAAAATTAATTGAGCCTCATTTTAAGAAAGCTGGGCATAATGCATGTGTCTAAAGTGTCCTCCCAGATAAGACTGTGCAGTATGCACAGGCTAATCAGGGACGACACTGCGCTCTAAAGGACTTTTTCCATGTACAAGAAGCATTTCCTAAAAGAGAATCCGGTCTAGACCGAAAGTGTTGATCCTGATTAGCCTGTGCAGAATGCAAAGGCTAATCTGGGATGACATTTTATGCGCATGCATTAAGCCCAGTTTTCAAGCATCTAGCAGGATGCTTCCTGGGGAAGTGAGGTCTCCATGGTACCCATAATCATGGCAACTGGAGGCTTGTTTGTTCTGAGAAACATGAAACTTATGGGGGTGCTTGTTTCATTACAAGAAGCAGAGACTTTTAGAAAGCTTGATTGGAGAAAAAGGAAAATAACTCTTCTTTTATCTAAGAAAGTAAGTTGAAACATTAAGGAAAGCATATTTTGTTTTGAAAAAGAGAAAGCTAATATTGACGAACAGGAAGTTGATTATATTGGAGGCTTATTTTGTTCTAGGAAAGAAAAAAAAACAAACTTAAAGAGGCTTTTTTTGTTCTAAAAAGGAGAAATTATTGAAGGCTTATTTCGATTGCTTAAACATAAGGGAGGCTGTTTCGTTCAGAAGAAGAAACTTTTTTAATAATGAAAGGCTTATTTGTTTTTGAGTATCATCAGTCACTTACCAGGTTTCACGTATACATGCACATCTGCAGTAGACACCTGGCCAGCACTGTCCGTGACCTTGAGACTGAACATGTAGTCTCCCACCTCTAGATTGCTGAGGTGTAGCTCTGACGTTCTGGTCCCCTGCAATGAATTTAACCTTGAGACTGAACATGTAGTCTCCCACCTCTAGATTGCTGAGGTGGAGCTCTGATGTTCTGGTCCCCTGCAATGAATTTAGCCTTGAGACTGAACATGTAGTCTCCCACCTCTAGATTGCTGAGGTGGAGCTCTGACGTTCTGGTCCCCTGCAATGAATTTAACCTTGAGACTGAACATGTAGTCTCCCACCTGTAGATTGCTGAGGTGGAGCTCTGTCATTCTGGTTCCCTGCAATGAATTTAGCCTTGAGACAGAACATGTAGTCTCCCACCTCTAAATTGTTGAGGTGGAGCTCTGACGTTCTGGTCCCCTGCAATGAATTTAGCCTTGAGACTGAATATGTAGTCTCCCACCTCTAGATTGCTGAGGTGGAGCTCTGAGGTTCTGGTCCCCTGCAATGAGTTTAGCCTTGAGACTGAACATGTAGTCTCCCACCTCTAGATTGCTGAGGTGGAGCTCTGACGTTCTGGTCCCCTGCAATGAATTTAACCTTGAGACTGAACATGTAGTCTCCCACCTCTAGATTGCTGAGGTGGAGCTCTGACGTTCTGGTCCCCTGCAATGAATTTAGCCTTGAGACTGAACATGTAGTCTCCCACCTCTAGATTGCTGAGGTGGAGCTCTGACGTTCTGGTCCCCTGCAATGAATTTAGCCTTGAGACTGAACATGTAGTCTCCCACCTCTAGATTGCTGAGGTGGAGCTCTGACGCTCTGGTCCCCTGCAATGAATTTAGCCATGAGACTGAACATGTAGTCTCCCACCTCTAGATTGCTGAGGTGGAGCTCTGACGTTCTGGTCCCCTGCAATGAATTCAGCCTCCTTCTGGGAAATCTGGGCTAACTGCATGTGCGTTAAGTATCTGCCAGATTAGCCTGTGCAGTCTGCACTAATATAATGACAACATTAATTTAAGGACATTGAAACCATTGCATAATACACAGGGTTGTCAATATTAACCGATTGCCGATCGAATTCATCGGTTAAAATCGCCAGAAAATCGGTTGTTTTTCCTGAATCTTTAAAATTGCTATCGGAAGTTTTGATCACGCAAACAGACAATAATTGACGAAGAATAACCGTAGTATAGTAGAGCGACGTCCATTCATTGAGTCCATTAACTCCGCCTAAGAGCTACTGTTTTCAATGAATTTATCAGCGAGTGCCCAATATTGATTTTTCCAGCTGTCAATCAAATTCTTTTTGGTAAGCACGTCAACCAATCAGCGCTCATGCAGCCGAATACACGCCTACCCCCACGTGAAATTGTATCAAATAGCTGTACACTTCACAGATTATTACTGACCGTATCTCAACGAATGTAGAGCGTAATTAACTAGTTGTTTTAATTAGAGAAAAGGTTTCCACATATTTAAAAATGCTCTTCGGTTTTCTACCAAAATAAATATATTAGTGACCTCTGCGTTACCAAGTTGTTATTCAGCATCTAAATATTAAAGTCCACGCTTTCCCCGAGGAAGAATGACGTGATGTTATACATGAAGTCTAATTTTGGCATGATTTTCATCTGTGCTTAAAAACACGAGAAATGTGTCTCTGTTGGTAGAATTTACTTAATTTTCCGTGAATAACGAAATCTGGAAATGATTTCGGATAACACATTTAATTATATGCATTTGAAAATACTTCAATTAAATAATGCATTTTGATATACAAATGGGCATAACACATAATGTAATAAGTAGGTAAATAACGTGTTTTGAGATTGCCAAACTATGCATATTTATAGGTCTGCATGCATGAATGACCTTACAAGTTATATCACGATCCGGAATGAAAAGTACTTGGTGAAATTTAAAGAAAGACGCGTTTCTATTCTCAGAATTTCACTTTCACTTTCGCAAACTTTTCTGAAAGGAGGTACATGTAACAGTTTAGATTGAGTCGTCGATTTGTCGTAATTACTAAATATAAACGATTTTCAATGCTCTCAAATAGCGTC
Source organism: Dreissena polymorpha (assembly GCF_020536995.1). Lineage (NCBI taxonomy): Eukaryota > Metazoa > Mollusca > Bivalvia > Myida > Dreissenidae > Dreissena > Dreissena polymorpha. Next base: position 110,063,281 of record NC_068361.1, read on the forward strand.
ACGTGTTTCACGCATGTTAAATGGGAATTCCCCAATCCCACAATTCAATTTGTATATGCACTTGCGTTAAATGGTGGACGACATTCATCGTCAATATTTGCCGTAATTTGGTTTTGAAAAAAAGAAATCGTAATTATACTTGATTATCCAGTAATGGATAGAATTGGGACATGCAAAGATCTATCAATATAATATGTTTTTACATTGTACAGTATACTAAACATGTGAAAATCTTAAAATTTTCTATTCTTTTTAGACCTCATTTTAACTTTTTATTCTCTGAGAACAACAGTATTTTGTCCCTGAAATGTCTAGAATTCGCTTTTGGTCGGGGGGCTTTGCCCCCCTGACTCCCTTACCAGGGCCTTGCCCTGGACCTACAAGGGGGCCTAAGAGGCCCCCTTGACTCCCGCCCGAATCGGTTACTTTTCCAAAATAATCCTTTGTTTACAATCATAATAACAACCCTGTAATACAGCCCAGGACTAATATGCTAGTTTTTAGCACTTAAGAATAGTGTTATTTTAATTGTCTAAATATAATGAATAAATTCTTTATTTAATCTATGATATATTGTTTTTAATTCTTGTTTTGCCAAACTGTGAACTGTGAGTCCCTTTAATGCGAACTTTATTGAACATATTTTGTCAACTGGGCTGCATATCAGCCCTCAGTTTGACACAAGATACATTGATCCACTTATTACTCACAGTTTAATGCATGTGCGTAAACTGTTGTCCCTGATTAGCCTGTAAAGTCTGCCCAGGTTAATCAGGGACGACACTTTCCACCTAAATTGAATGTTCTTCATCTCACCTGCATATCAGCGGCCAGTTTGTCGCTGGATACCTTGATCCACTCATAACTCACAATGCCCTTGTCATCTGTGCTAAGGTTACCACTGAGCACCACAGAATTTTGGGGTAGGTTGATCACGATGTCTGAACCTGCGTTGGCCTTTGGTGGGTAGTCTGTCTCTGAAGTGAAAGATTAATTCATAGAATTGAGCCTCGATCTGCGAAAATGGGATTTAATGCATGGCCTTGAAGTGCCGTCCCTGATAAGCCTGTGCAGTCTGCACAGGCAAATCATGGACCACATTTTCTGCCAGGGGTGTGATTGAGGCAAAGTCAGAGGGGAGGAAAATTCTGTTGACTGATTTTGACTACGCGAATGGCGCGCATAACGCAATGACAAACATAAAAACAGACATTAAAATAAACAACTTTTTGAACTTCATAACAACATTTCTTTATAAAAACCTGTTAAACTTCACATTTAACATACTGAGGATGCAAAGTAAACAGTTAAGTAAGTATTTATTGTGATCAATAGCAGCAGTTTTTCAATGTATTGAATTACAGTTAATAGACTAAATATAAACAAACACACTTGAGTGTTCTTCTGGTGTTAATGATGTATTAACTGAGTTAAATTAATATATTTAATTTGTTTACCTTTCAATACCTTGCATTTCACATCTTCACTCAGTTCACAGCTATTTCAGTTAACTGAACAGCGTGACAAACATAATAAAGCAGAATATGCATATGAATCTGATTATACACAGACCCACAGACATATAAATCAAATCATGTTTGTCTATTTCCATGTTCGAATGATACTCTTCTAAATTGTTTTACTTCGCGAGTAGACTAAACTCCAATTTGCAAACACTGGTTTCCGTGACACAAATTCAGTGGGCACATTTCTTAACAAAATATGTGTTGCTTGTATCTAAAACGTAGTCTTTTTTTTTTTGACAAACACATTTCATTATTCCTATCAGACTAGGTGATGTAAGTCGTTTATTTGATTGCTATTTGTTATTTCAATAATCTTAATTTTCTCTTCACAACGGCGCCATTTTCAAACAAATCACAGACCGCATTTTAAGAACACGATTTTAATTGGAAGATTGGGAAACGACAGCCAATTATATGGCTCGTTTTAAAAATGCTTAGGCATAATCTACCAGTGTAAAATGCGGAGAGATTTCGCGGGCCGCGGATATTTCGGGCCGCTTATGAAATGCGTCCGCGGAATCGGTGGTAGCCCCTCTCCCCCACATTTTTTAAAACGAAATTACGCAAATCTCAGAAGTGATATCCAGGACAACCCGATCCGAGGAAATCTGCGGATCCGCGGAAAAATCACACCCCTGTTTCTTAAAATGAAATATATCATATACCCAGAGGGTCATTCCAGATTAGCCTGTGGGCACTGCCAAGGCTGCATTCCAGATTAGCCTGTGGGCACTGCCAAGGCTGCATTCCAGATTAGCCTGTGGGCACTGCCAAGGCTGCATTCTAGATTAGCCTGTGGGCACTGCCAAGGCTGCATTCCAGATTAGCCTGTGGGCACTGCCAAGGCTGCATTCCAGATTAGCCTGTGGGCACTGCCAAGGCTGCATTCCAGATTAGCCTGTGGGCACTGCCAAGGCTGCATTCCAGATTAGCCTGTGGGCACTGCCAAGGCTGCATTCCAGATTAGCCTGTGGGCACTGCCAAGGCTGCATTCCAGATTAGCCTGTGGGCACTGCCAAGGCTGCATTCCAGATTAGCCTGTGGGCACTGCCAAGGCTGCATTCCAGATTAGCCTGTGGGCACTGCCAAGGCTGCATTCCAGATTAGCCTGTGGGCACTGCCAAGGCTGCATTCCAGATTAGCCTGTGGGCACTGCCAAGGCTGCATTCCAGATTAGCCTGTGGGCACTGCCAAGGCTGCATTCCAGATTAGCCTGTGGGCACTGCCAAGGCTGCATTCCAGATTAGCCTGTGGGCACTGCCAAGGCTGCATTCCAGATTAGCCTGTGGGCACTGCCAAGGCTGCATTCCAGATTAGCCTGTGGGGACTGCAGCCAAGGCTAATATGAGATGACCCTTATTGCTTTGTGTATAAGAAGTTCATCTCATTTATATGATGGCACTTATGCCAACGTAGGGGTTAAATAAAAAAGAAAACTCAACGTTACAATTACTTTTTAATTAAATCTATGCCTGCTTGTAAAAGACAAAAATCTTGAATGAAATAATTAAAGGGATTGTCAAATAATATTCCTCCTTTGTACTGGTTAGCCCATTAACACAAATAAATCAGAAATTATTTCATTTATAATCAAAAGGATTGTGTTAACAGTTTTAATTCAAAATACCTCAAATATCCAGATTATATTGTGAATGTCTGCTTAAGATGATAAGTTATTGGCTTTAAAGTTTCTATAACGACATTGAGTTTATGTACCTTTTATAACACCGACATTCGCTGTTTTAGAGTTTGTAGCACCATCAGAGTCTGTCACTGTCAATCTGTTAACAGTCACAAATATATTAATGACATTAGCTGACAATGTTCCAACAAAAATATTTCAATAAAGGATTTATCTCAATTTCAAATACACCCTAACCTTCATATTTAAAAACTTGAACGTGTCACAAGTAAATTTGAGGTACACTTACTTGAATGTGTAACAAGTTGATTTGCAGTACACTAATTTGAATGTGTAACAAGTTGATTAACAGTAAACTAATTTGAATGTGTAACAAGTTGATTTGCAGTACACTTATTTGAATGTGTAACAAGTTGATTTGCAGTACACTAATTTGAATGTGTAACAATGTGATTTGCAGTACACTTACTTGAATGTGTAACACGTTGATTTGCAGTACACTTACTTGAATGTGTAACAAGTTGATTAACAGTACACTCATTTGAATGTATAACAAGTAAATTTATGATACACTCACATAACAGTTGGATGTGTGAGTATGATGTGTGCTTACTTGCACAGGAATTTGCAATACACTCACCAAAATTTGTAAGAAGTGATTTTGGGATAGATGAAGTTGACCATATACTGGTAGTAAGTGAATAGGCCAAACACATACACAAGTAAATTGACTATTCACTGATTTGAATGTGTAAATGAAGTAAATTTAAGATACACTCACTTGAATGAGTAATGTGTGATTATGCCATGCTTTTACTTGAATGTGCCACTTGAGAATTTGCACTACACTCACATAAACGTGTAACAAGTAAATGTGCAATACATTCAGTTGACCGAATACTTAGTGACTTTGACATACACTTGCTTAACCCTGAAACAAGTGAATTTACCAAACACTCACTTTACCATTTAACAAGCAATTTTGCAATAGACATACTTGAAAGTGTAACAAGTAAATGTTCAATACACTGATTTTAATGTACAACAAGTAAATGTGAAATACACTGATATAAATGTACAACAAATGAATGTGCAATACACTGGTTTGAATGTGCAACAAGTGAATGTGCAATACACTGATTTAAACGTACAAGTGAGTGTGCCATACTGACAAAGAAGGTGTAACACATGAGTTTGTGCTACACTGACTTGAAAGCATAACAAGCAAATATGCAGTTAATTTGCAATACACTCACTTGAACATGTAACAAGTTGATTCACAATACACTCACTTGAACGTGTAACAATTTAATTCACAATACATTCACTTGAACATGTAACAAGTTGATTCACATTACACTCACTTAAACATGTAACAAGTTGATTCACAATACACTCACTTGAACATGTAACAAGCTAACTCACAATACAATCACTTAAACATGTAACAAGTTGATTCACAATACACTCACTTGAACATGTAACAAGTTAATTCACAATACACCAGTCTTGGACGTAACCCACTCGACTGTCGACCGAGTCGAGTGATTTTTGCGTCAGTCGAGTGACAATTTTAAGCCGGTAGCCCGATCGGTCGAGTGCAATTTTTCGTTTCCGAACTTAGTAACATGTCCGAAATAGATTCATATAGACGCTTATTCAAAACTGCATTTGTTATTTCTCTTAGGCAATCATTGATTAGACGCTTATTAAACAGTGTTGTAAGTCAACCTCGCGAGACGCTATAACTAGTATTATTACTGGGTGGAGAACTCGCAGCGATATATTTGTTTTAATGTCTTTTCTGCGATATTTTGAGGGCGCAACGTACAAACATCAACTGGAAAATGACAATGAAAGTTGCAACATAAATTATGAACAGTCAATGAAAAGAAAATTCCAACCGTTACGGAAAAATAATCGGTCATGGCTTAGTTTTGTATTGGGGACTTTGATTCAGAGCTAGCATTGCTGACTGGCTGGTAAGTGCATTTCATACGTAATGTACAAAAGCAACATGCAATTAAATATCATGCTCTAACTTACAAGTATAGTTTTTAACAGATAAAATTAATCTGTCAAGGAACGAATTCTGACATTAAAATTTAAATTCCAATGTGTTATCATACAGCATTTTAGATGCTGGTACAATCGGCGACAAAACAGATATGGCTTAGGCAATGGAACTACTGCTACAAATGTCGTTTTAGATTAACCCTTAAAGCGCTGGAGCTGAATTTTAAAGGCCTTTGCAAACAGTTTGGATCCAGATGAGACGCCACAGAACGTGGCGTCTCATCAGGATCCAAACTGTTTGCTATTCTGATAGTATTCTTTGAAAAAAATTGAAGAAAATGCTAATTTTAGAAATTCTGCAGACGACATTTTAGCAGACGACAAATTTCCCAGCATGCAAAGGGTTAAGAAGATTCAGAAGTTAGGGCAGAAATTTTACCTTCTTATTCTACTTCTTACGCACAGCAGCACAGGTATTATTGCTAGTTTGACATTGCATTTACTTTTTTCAGATATTTGAGTGGAAAATTCATATCATGTTATAACATTGTTTTTGTTTTCAGGCAGCCTTTAAGAGCATACCTGACATGTCAGACCTGGATGTCGGTGACTAAGACATTGATCATGATGGAATGGAGATGTCTGGAGACCTTGTGTTTATTTTTTTGTCAGACATTAACTGTGAATAAAACAGAATCAAGTGTTTACTTGTTTAATCTTTATTGTTCTATGTTTGTTCAATACAAACATAGTTACAAGTGTAAAGAATTATAACTTTTATTTCGGGCTAGTTGAAATTGATTCGGGCTAGTGAAATTTCCAAGCTGGTAGCCCGGCTGGGCTAGTGCCTAAAAAAAAATAATGCCAAGACTGATACACTCACTTGAACATGTAACAAGTTGATTCACGATACACTCACTTGAACATGTAACAAGTTGATTCACAATACACTCACTTGAACAGGTAACAAGTTTATTCACAATACACTTACTTGAAATCGTTATAATAACATTTGTGATAAACCGACTAAACAAGCAAGTCTGAGGTAAACCCACTTGAAGATGCCACAAGTGAATTTGTGGCACTCACTTGAATGTGTAATACACTCACTTGAATGTGTAATAAACTCACTTGAATGTGTAATACACTCACTTGAATGTGTAATACACTCACTTGAATGTGTAATACACTCACTTGAATGTGTAATACACTCACTTGAATGTGTAATACACTCACTTGAATGTGTAATACACTCACTTGAATGTGTAATACACTCACTTGATGGTGTAATACACTCACTTGATTGTGTAATACACTCACTTGAATGTGTAAAACACTCACTTGGATGTGTAATACACTCACTTGAATGTGTAATACACTCACTTGAATGTGTAAAACACTCACTTGAATGTGTAATTGCCAGGCACAAGGTCGGTCAGTGTGAGTATGGCCGCCTCCCCGGCGATGGTTTTATCCTGCAGAGGGCCTTGTACCATCTCCCATTGGTACTTGACTATCTTGTCATCATCCGTACTATCTGTGAGAAACAAAATATGAGCTTAATGCACGTGCATTAAGTGTCATCCCAGATGAGCCTGTGCAGTCCATGCAGGCTAATTAGGGACCACACTTTCCCCATTTATGGAAAATTTCCTTTGAAGGAATGCTCTTAACATAAATCCAGTGAAGGCCAAAAGTGTGGTCCCTAGTTAGCTTTTGCTGACTGCACAGGCTTATCTGGAATGAAATTATACTAGCATGCATTTAGCCCACTTTTTCCTGAACAAGGATAATATGATCACCTTATAACATGGCTGCAATCATCAAATGAAACAAGTGAGTTTTGTTCTCCAGCTCTAAGACACTGGCTGGTAAATGAATCAAAAAGATTTAAAGGCAAATAAGAAATTAAGTTTTACAAAAGTTATTACTGTAATTACTCAGTTTTCAGACCCTCTTTTGGCCAAAATAATTATATTTTGTGACTTAATTTTCGGACATGCCCATATTGGTCTATCATTAATGACTCAAAATTTACGGATGGTATATTTTACAGCGCTACTTTACCAGATTTTGGCAGTGTATTCGCTTATCTTTAGACACTTCCGCCATGGATTTTTAAAAACGGATTGAGGTCATAAAACCTGCCTGAGGGCAATGGACCATAACATTTGCGTAATTGGGTAAATAACCATGTATACCGGTTGAAAACAATCGCTTCACCCAACTGCATTTTAAATGATATCTTCCTATTAAGGAGGCAGTATGTTTAATGTTTTACTTGTTTGTTCTGTATAACTTCAGGCAAGAGTTAGCAAAGCTGTGAAGATGTATTTATTTCAAAGTAGAAACAAATTGTGCATTGATTTATAGCTTTTATTCTATATAATTATACTTTTCGGACATTTAAATTTTGTCTCTAAATTTTTGGACACGGGTAATTTTTGAATATTTTCCATATCTTAATTTTCGGACATGATTTTTTAAAATTATTTTTAAGTGTCCAAACACTTTAAGTAATTACGGTACATTTAATCAAATACTATTAGAAAGCATTCTGCTCACACAAAGTTACAATAGTTTTAACTTAGACAATATTAATTAAAAAAAAAAAATATGTTGATAAAGCCAGATAATCTAAGGCCTTTGCTTATGTTTTCCCTGATAGACTGTGAATAAGGAAAATAAGATATAATATTGAACCACATAATTTCGTTTTAATGTCCTATATGCATTTATACAATCAGGATAAGCTATTGAAATCCTGCTCCTAAGGAAATATGGATTTCATTCTCATTTCATATAAGAAAATGAAATAACAAAACTGGAAATAAAATCAACGTTTAATCAGGGTTTTTTTCACAATTTTGGGAATGGGACAGGTCCTTTTGGATAGGGAAATAGTTTTTCCTAAAATTTATGAATTCATTTTGTTAATTTTATGATTGCAAATACTTTAAAATTGATAGTAAAAGTGATTTCAGAACATACCAGAACCATCCAATATGGCAGAGTTAGGCAGTTTTACCACCAAATCTGATGGCTTCACAACTGCAACAGGGGGCACATTCTTCCTTGTAGCTGAAATGAAAATACGCAAGACCTTTAATATATCATATAACCCAACATAAAATGTCAAAATGGTACATTTTATTTTCATGAATTTGAGAAAATCCTCCTGAACAGCAAAATGAGGCAAAACAGAAATTGTTATAAAAAATCAATAAATTGCTGAATGCATACATACTATAAATATTATTTTCAAGGAAGCGCCCATGTACCATCATTGATGATTGCTTCGTTTCCTTATTTTTTTAATAACAATTCATTCATAGCTTAATCTAACCATTACATCTCTAAAAAGACTGGTCCATGGTCTCTTTCCATAGCAAAATTTTCCATTAACTTGTAGAAGCTTAGAAGACAGACATCTATTCGTTTAATAAGAATAATATGTTGTCCTCATTCAAAATGACTCAACAGGTTTTTGAGGGTTTACCAGATAACTTATCTGTATTTAAGCTGAAAAGATATTTAAAATACTTTCAACGCTTAAAAAAGGATATAACCCATTTTCTGAACTTTTCCAAATAAATCTATCTTTATTTTACACTTATTGGGATATTCTCTAAATTCAAATACTACAAATATGGCATCACATATATTTTCTGAGATTAACCAGAAAACGTTTACAATCTCTACAATCTATTTTCTGTCCCTACATTCAGTATTTTCACTATCATCTATGCCATGCCCAGTATTCTCACTATCATCTATGCCATGCCCAGTATTCTCACTATCATCTATGCCATGCCCAGTATTTTCACTATCATCTATGCCATGCCCAGTATTTTCACTGTCATCTATGCCATGCCCAGTATTTTCACTATCATCTATGCCATGCCCCTACTTACGAGGCAATACGCTCACATTCACTCTCGCATCTCCAAACTTGTCAGTGCCCGTCACTTGAACACGAAAGGTGTAAACACCAGCAATAAGCTGTGAAATAAAAGAAATTAGAACTTGTAAACCCTTTGCATACTGGGAAATGTGTCGTCTGCTAAAATGTCGTCTGCTGAATTTCTAAAATTAGCATTTTCTTCGATTTTTTTTCCAATGAATACTATCAGAATAGAAAACAGTTTGGCTCCTGATGAGACGCCACGTTTTGTGGCGTCTCATCTGGATCCAAACTGTTTGCAAAGGCCTTCAAAATTCGGTTCCAGCACTGAAAGAGTTAAAGAGTGCTGCTTGTACTGTGAATATGTGTAAACCAGCATTTTGGCTCCTTAGCGCACAAAGGAGATTTGTGACATTAGGTGTCACATGGTACCTTTTTGCACCAATGGGGCAATTTGTACTTTTTCTTATTCACGTGTCATTATGTTAGATTTTTTTGTAAGAGGTGTACAAGGTTTAAGATACATTACATATCCAGGAATGTGAAAATACCAAAATAACATTAGTAACTTGTCCAAGTAAACTGCAATCCACAAATAATGCTGGTTATGTAGAAATGAAACTATAGTTAAAATCAAGGTCTCTCTGAAAAATTATGACATAATACTGACCATTTGTTAGAAAAAAATGTTGGTGAAACAGTAAAATCAACTCAAATATTACAAGTCTGGCATGGCAAATAAACAAACAAGACTTGAATAGAAAGTCTTGAATTCCACAACCATGATACAACAGTAATGCTAAAACCTCACCTGCGTAAGGACCAGGGTGTTAGTGTTTTTTCCCGCCATATTGCCTGTATTCTCTCCCCCAGGATGAGCCTCAAGGGTCCAGTCATAGTGGTAGGGATTGTCTACAAGGTAACACACAAAAGATACAGGGTTGTAACAGTATACATGCCCTATCAAATTAGGGCTATAAACACATTTTTTACATTTTATGTAGCAAGTTTGCCAAGGCTAAGTTCAAGGGCATTTACCTTTGAAATATTGATTTTGCCACATCTTGAACATATGCCCGTACACTGCACTGTGATTACATATTTGTATTTGAAAGTTTTAATTTGATCGCTAAAGTAAAGTAGTTCACTCCACAAACTTTGATGCGGACAGACCAACAGAATCATTCCAATATACCACCTCTCAAACGTTACTTGCAAGCGTATACATATACATATATATAATTTTCAATGTTAAAGGTCAAAACTGTACAACAGGTAAAATGGTTCCCTCACAAGTCTTATATCCAAGCTTTCCAGAGTTTTTCTGTCAATTTTGTTGGTTTGGTTTTGAATTTTTTCATATAGATAAAGCATACTTTTCCTGAATATTCATACACTATTAAAATGCAGATAAATACAATTCCATTCTTATTCACACATTTGTTAAAAAACCTTTTGTTGTGTCTTCATTATGTTGCTTATTTATTTTGTGTACACTTCATATTTTCAAACCAGGGTCATTTAACACCTAGTTTTAAAAATTCCCCAAATCCCTGCAGATGTAAGTTGAGTATAACCTTTATCCTCCTCTGGTAGGGTGAAGGCTTTTAAAGTGACTTGGTTGTCTGGCAACTGGATGACCTTGTTTGGTCCTATTGAAACGGTCAGCAAGGTCACTGAAAGGTCACACACGCAAGGTTGAACAAAACTGACCGGAAAGACTTTAAATCAAGCAGTTAGATGACGTTATGTAATTATATTTTGATTTAATGACATATACAGTCATTTAAAAAAGTTGCAATTTGTTTTCAGTTCTCTTTATTTCCACATTTTTTATTTTAAAAAGAGGATATTTGTTGACTTCGGTGGATTATCGATTTTAATTCACAAGTGATCATAGAAAATGAAATTTTCATTAGTGGCGCAGCCACGAGTGAAAATATATATTTTCTATGATCACGAGTGAATTAAAATCGATATTCCACCTAATCCAACAAATTTTCTTTTTCTTTTATGCTTTTTTTCACAGTTTATATACATTGTTAAAGAGTTTAACTAAAGAATTTCGCTCGGATAATGACGTCATTTCGTAAAAAAAATGACGTCATTTCACAGTAAACAGTGAAAATTATCGATAATTTTCATAATTTTTACTGTTTGAAACAATAAAATTATCAGTTTTAATTCACTGATATTTCTCTATAAACCACCGGAAAGAATAGAATAAAACAAGGGTAACTAGAAATGGCGCGGCAGAGGCCGACGCGTATCCCCACGCCGAATGTTTGACCTAGATGTGCCCCAGGGTTGGTAATGGGGCCATGCATAGCTGAGATTGACCGTATTGTCATAAGAGAAGTTCATCATCAATTAGAAGTGAATTGGTGTAGAAATGAAGAAGTTATAGTAAAAGGCAATTTTGGGTGGGTGTGACATATGTGGGCAGGGCGCCCCAGGGTTGGTAATTGTGCCATGCATAGTTGAGATTGACCGTATTGTCATAAGAGAAGTTCAGTATCAATTTGAAGTGAATCGGTGTAGAAATGAAGAAATTATAGTAAAAGGCAATTTTGGGCGGGTGTGGTCTATGTGGGCGGGGCCCCAGGGTTGGTAATGGGGCCATGCATAGTTGAGATTGACCGTATTGTCATAAGAGAGGTTCAGTATCAATTTGAAGTGAATCGGTGTAGAAATGAAGAAATTATAGTAAAAGGCAATTTTGGGTGGGTGTGGTCTATGTGGGCGGGGCGCCCCAGGGTTGGTAATGGGGCCATGCATAGTTGAGATTGACTGTATTGTCATAAGAGAAGTTCAATATCAATTTGAAGTGAATCGGTGTAGAAATGAAGAAATTATAGTAAAGGCAATTTTGGGTGGGTGTGGTCTATGTGGGCGGGGCCCCAGGGTTGGTTATGGGGCCATGCATAGTTGAGATTGACCCTAATGTCATAAGAGAAGTTCAGTATCAATTTGAAGTGAATCCGTGTAGAAATGAAAAAATTATAGTAAATGGAATTTTTTGGTGGGTGTGGCCTATGTGGGCGGGCGCCCCAGGGTTAGGATTGGGGCCATGCATAGTTGAGATTGACCCTAATGTCATAACAAAAGTTCAGTATCAATTTGAAGTGAATCCGTGTAGAAATGAAAAAATTATAGTAAATGGAAATTTTTGGTGGGTGTGGCCTATGTGGGCGGGGCGCCCCAGGGTTGGGAATGGGGCCATGCATGGTTGAGATTGACCGTATTGTCATAAGAGAGGTCCAGTATCAATTTGAAGTGAATCGGTGTAGAAATAAAGAAGTAAATGTAAAATAACCTAAAAAAATGAGTGATAATTTCTGACGCGGCCCCACCCCAACCGCTATAACTTTTGACCCAGGGGTAAGATCAAAATTCCAAATAGTGCAGGGTCGCACATATGCTCATAGCTACCATGTGTGTAAGTTTCAAGGTTCTAGTGCTTTTAGTGTAGGAGGAGATAGTGGCCAGGACGGACGGACAGACAGACAGACAGACAGACAGACGGACGGACGGACGGACGGACGGACGGCGGAGATAACCACAATATCCCCACCTTTTTTTCAAAAAGCGTGGGGATAATAATATTTTTGTGTTAAATATATGGTCAATTATGGCAATACCATATGGTTGAATATTTAATGCAATATACCCGGTACTTATCAAATCTATGGACAAAAAAATGGACAAACAGACCAAATTAGCCATTAGTGTTTGTTGTCAAGTTATACCATGGGGAGGAAAATCTCTATAGACTGGTTAAAATGATTATAGAAATTCATTATTTCCAAATATATCCTGCAGATTTTATGTATAACTGGTTTACAATAGCCTAACTAAAAACAGAGAAAATATTGAAGTAAATTCCTTTTGAAAACAAAAAGTGACACAAAAAATCTTTTGAATTATTTTGAACACTACTTACAGAACACAGGTGTTCTTATGAGAAATAATAAAGTCCCAACTGACTGAAAAGTGAATGGGATGTCTGGACATTGGGTTTATCATGCAATTAGACTGCAAAAGTTGTCTGTCTCACACTGTTATTTTCAGTACAGCCAATTAATTGCAAAACGACAGGAATGAGCGATCATCAATGTGGAAACCATGCAGACAAATAAAAACCATCCCGTCCTCGAAAATTTGAGTCTGTTGTTATTACAAATGATATAAAAGTATAATAAAGAAGGTCGGCATAAAAGCTGATGACTGGTTTTATTACCCATGTTTTAATTATTATGTCATCCTTATGATGCATTATCTTGGTTGTTTAAAACTTGCAGAAATTGCTTAACAAATTCCATCATTTAAGTTCAAATTTTGGTCTTTTTTTTTCAAATACAACTTAAAGATAGTTTTAAGGCAAATAAGGGATTATTAGGGAAAAAATATTTTACATCAAGGGAATGTGCTAGGAAAATTTCCCATGAATACAGAATCCCATAATTTATGCGCTGAGTTACACGAAGAACTACCTGCTGGTGTTGTATTTTTCTTGATCTCTGGAATAGGCATCATTGTTGTGGTTCCTTGACCAGTGCTCACTTTAACAGTAGTTGTACTAATGAATTCTCTATCTCCTGATGATCCATCTGATGTCGCTGTTTTCTCAGTTAAATTCTTAATTAGGCCACTTCCACCTGTGTCGGTTGTCACGGGCATCTTAGAGTTATCCCCCTTGTCCACACACTTCCCCGACGAATCTTCCTCGAAGCCTTTCTCGCACATGCAGACACCGTTGCGGGCTTTGCTTCCCACAGGCAAAACACATACCTTACTCAGCCCACAAACGGTGACCCCATACTCGCATTCCAAGGGTGACTCAGAGTTATGGCCCTTGTTTGCTACTTCCACACATTTCCCAGACATGTCTTTGGTGAAGCCATTCTTGCACGTACAGACACCATGGCGTGATTTGGAGCCTGCGGGCAGAACACATTCCTTGTTTTGCCCACAAAAGGTGATTCCGTACTCACATTCCAATGGTTCACCTGCTTTTTCTGTAATCATTCCAATGAATGAATCTGAAAAGAGACAATGGGCAGAAGGTTATTTCTAGTTAATAATATTTAACACACATGTATACATTCTAACCACAAGCAACACAACTCCATTCTGAGGCAATAACACAAACATTATGTATACTATGCAAGATACTAGATGCATTATTTACCTCATATACTTCCCAAAGTAGGCAGAATGTACATGCAGATATCTCGAAAACCTTGTTTGCACATTCAAATATTATTCAGAATGATTAACATAATACATGGCACTTGAAATACTTGTATAAGTACAAATACAAGTATAAGAGGTAACCCCTACAATATTTTCTAATAAAAAATCACAAAAAAGTCCTTCGAGTCAAAGCCAGAACATGTTTCATTTCAATCACCTATGCATTAATCAACGTTCTTAACCCATTTATGCCTAGCGTCTAGAGAAAAGGCCTTGCCAAACAGCGTAGACCCAGATGAGACGCCGCATCAGGCGTCTCATCAGGGTCTGCGCTGTTTGCTTAAAAGAATTTCTGTAAGAAATATTCTAAATATAGAAATAAATATACTAGACATCCCTAATTTTGGAAATAAATTGGTCCAATTAAGAAGGATGGGAGGGTCCATTAGGCATAAATGGGTTAAACTGTGAAAGTTTAAGAAAAGCATGCCAAGCAATTAAAGAGGAGACAAAGTCTACAAAATTATGGCAAGAATGGCACTGTTTTGTGAAAAAAAGACTATGGGCTACAAGTCTGGCAAGTTGGGTTGCAGCCGAAATTCTTTCAAGCTTGCCGCTAGCTGATAGCATTTTTTCAGCTGTGAAAATATTATTAAAATCTGTCCAGTAATTTCAATTCTGGCTGCATAAAACTAGTATATATAAATGCACCCGAAAGAAATATGACCACTAAGCAGGCAGGTTCCTTTTTGTTCAAGAACAAAAAACAATAATTCTGTGTAATCTGACACTTAATTGGAACATAGAAGTTTCCCAGTAATTGATGAGGGAATATCAAGATATCTAGTTATTGTTTGATATATTCATAAAACCTGTTACAATCTGCAAGCACACAATAGGCTAGCCTCTGGATTGTTATGAAGATATGAGTCGCATTCTGAGAAAACTGGACATAATGCGTGTGTGTAAAGTGTCGTCTCAGATTAGCCTGTGCAGTCCGTAATCAGGGACAACACTTTCCACTTTATTACATTTTTCGTTTAAATGAAGTCTCTTCTTAGCAGACTGCACAGGCTTATCTGGGACAACACTTTAGGCACATGCATTATGCCCAGTTTTCTCAGAACGTGACTCATTTTATAGATTCATAAAACCTGTTACAATCTGCAAGCACACAAGCCTGGTTATCAGATTGTTATGAAGATATCATTTCGTAATTATACTGTCTGTCACAATCACTTCTGCCAAATATTATTATTGATTAACTGATCATGTAATTACAAGACCAAATAATAGACATTTCTTGGAATGCTGGTTATACGTGTGTATTAAGAAACTGTAAAAAAAAAAAGAGAGAATAAATTAATGATAAGTTTGCAAGAACCGGGAACTTATTCACCAAACTAGTCATAGACTTGAGAATAATTAACACTGAAAACTTAGACACAAAAAAAGTGCTTAAGGGTTTGCCTATAAGATGATCTAAAGGAAGGATAAGGTAATTTACCCATTCATGCCTAGCGTCCTGAAAAAAGGACATTGCAAACAGCGTAGACCCAGATGAGACGCCGCATGATGCGGCGTCTCATCTGGGTCTGCGCTGTTTGCTTAAGGTAATTGTAGTAAGTAATATTCTAAATATAGAAATAAATATACTAGACATTCCTAATTTTGAAAATAAATTGATCCAATTTACAAGGATGGGAGAGTCAACTGGGCATAAATGGGTTAATTGGGGAAGTTTAACCCTTTACCACTTAGATACATGTACGCATTTGCATTTTGTAGTAACTTGTAGTCCCTTAGAAAGTTAAATTCAATTAAAGACCTTTCTTACTAGATGTTTTTAAGACTTATCTCCAACCCTTACATACTGATGAGTAGCAAACAGCATAAAACCTGAAAGACCACGAGTAACTCGCAGGCTGTTCTCGTTTTATGCTGTTTGAACATAGCCATTTTTACTTTGCTTCTGAGAGGGAAAGGGTTAATACCAGTCAATTAAATTTAATCAAATTTAAACTAAAGCAATTCATGTAAATGACAATATGAAGAATATTCTGTATTCTTAGTCTTAAGTCTAATAATTGCTTTATGAGTATTGACGTTTATGCTTGAATATAATTTTTTTTATAAATATTATACAAAATAAATTAGTTTACACACTAGAAGAAATTTAATCAATTTAATCATTCTTTACTAAGTATACAGTTACAGTCTCATTTAGCTGGCGCAAAATATGCAAGAACAAAGCTGAATACTAATGAGCATTGCCCTGTGTTAAGGGGGTTCAATGCATGTGCGTAAAGTGTTGTCCCAGATTAAAGGATTTTTGCTAAGAAGACTTTCTTTAAACAGAAAATATCATAAAAGCGGAAAGTGTCGTCCCTGATTAGCCTGTGCGGATGCATTAAACCCCTTTTTCACAGAGCACGGCCCAAATATAGTAACAAATTCATTAGTCCCATGTTAATGTTGTCTGGCTACTTTGATGCTGACAGCAGTTGTCTATGTATAGAGCATTCATTCTCCATGCTTTGAGAAAAAGATCAATGGATGGATGAATAATAATGACAATATCAATGACATGGAAATGGGCAATCATAGAGGACAATGGTTCATTGAACAGGCATATAATGGGCCCGTATTGTTCTAAGGAAACTAACTGGTTGAATCCAAATAATCGTCTAGAAAATTACTAGACAGTCATCAACTGTGGAAAATGATCAATCACTTCGATAGAAATATCAATGCGACCTGTGGTATCTACTTTTAATATCAGTTTGATAAAATTAAATTATGTAACTGTAAATATTTTGTATGCTATTAAATAAAAATATCTATACTAATGTTTATTTATATATTTGTGAATTATCCTCATTTGTACGTTGATTTATATACCCTTAATAAGACACAGACTGTACTAAATACATTAAAATATCTTTGTGCATGAATTCTGTAAATATAATCACCCCTACAATGTTATTTTTCCAAAATGAAATTCCACCACCACAATGGCCTTGAGTTTATTTTTGTGTTTGTATTCATAATCTGTAATAGATGACATTTTGCCTACAGATTTGCCTGCAATTTATCCCCTGGCTGTAGACACACAAATCTGCACGCTTGCAATTATTAAGGCAAAAGGTTTGTACAGTCAGTTAGAAGTCACGGTAACCTGTCACTACCATTACATTTACATTTGTGTGTTGAG
Source organism: Dreissena polymorpha (assembly GCF_020536995.1). Taxonomy (NCBI): domain Eukaryota; kingdom Metazoa; phylum Mollusca; class Bivalvia; order Myida; family Dreissenidae; genus Dreissena; species Dreissena polymorpha. Next base: position 110,080,779 of record NC_068361.1, read on the forward strand.
CATGAAACGATTGTGTCTTACATAGAAATGGTAAGCAGTTACATCGGTTTTTAAATCAACCTTCCATATAGAAATAATAATATGATTGACCACATGGTGTCCAATTACAAGTGAATGCACATTAATCAATAACTACCCCAACCCCCTGACATAGGTAGTTAAGAATAATCAACTGACAAAAGCTGTTGACCAAATAATGTTTTCATTGACAGTTTGCAATTAACTAATAACTGTTTTTGTCCATTTACAAAGGTCACCATATTCTTGTCATTGGAAGTTTCTAACAATGTGGTGTGGTCATAAAGCCACTTGATGAATCTAGTGGGATAATGATGTACGCCCGACGATCTGCAGAAACAATATTGTTGTCACAATCAATCCATCTTTTGTGGATGCTGGTGGACTGAATATGAAACTGGCATATCTGCATAAGGTTTCTATCTTAGGCCCTTACCCACGGTCTTTAAGCACAGTGGCAACCCTTTGCTTGAATTTCCTAGTTTAGGATACCCCTGTGCTTGAATTTCCTTATTAAGGATACCCCTGAGCTTGAATTTCCAAATCAAGGATACCCAGAAGTTTATCATTCAAAATCGGGTCACGTAATTGGACCCATTCCCAACGGAAACAAGAGCAGTGTTTGTGAAACAAAATGACCCCTACTTTGCCGCTTTGAAGCTGCACAGCGGCTATTAAAAAAAAAAAATGACGTTTGACCTTGAAGGGTGACCTTGACAATTCATCACTCAAAATGTGCAGCTCCATGAGTTACACATGCATGCCAAATATCAAGTTGCTATCTTAAATATTGCAAAAGTTATGACCAAGGTAAAAGTTTTGAGACAGACACACAACAAAATTAATTTTTTTAGATCTCAATATGTTCAACTCCCATCCATATAAGTTCAACCTTAGTAAATATAATACTGAAAATACTTGTATTCTCAATTATGAAGCATTTTTAGAACACAACAGCACTAACTTCCCAATTTTAGTCAAAACACCGCAAATTTTCCCAATCCAAAGGTACCCTGCCCCATTCCCAAACTGGTGGGAAAAAATGTCAAGCATAAGCCTGTGCTTGAATTTCTTAATCAAGGATATCCCTGTGCTTGAATTTCTTAATCAAGGATATCCCTGTGCTTGAATTTTCAAATCAAGGGTACCCCTGTGCCTGAATTTTCAAATCAAGGGTACCCTTGTACATGTAGTCATCCCGATTTTGTAAAGGCACAGGGGCAAAGACCCACAGTTGTTATAGGTTGGATTTTTGTTTTAATTTCATGTGTCCTTGTATTTTATGTTTTGATTACTCCAGAGCATTTGCATTTAGTAAAACCTTTATGAAATACTATTCATTGTTAATGGAATTCTGTCAAATAAGCAAGAATTATTACCCTATGCCCTACAGCATAATTCTCAATAGGCCCACAACATAGTACAAGTAGCAAGATTGCATTTTTATAGACATTTGTCGGCCACAAGACTACATGTAACTGTAACACTGTCACAGATTCATGGAAATTCTTCTACAGGCAATCTGCAGAGAGTTAATTGCATTTTTATGATCAATTGTAAGCCACCAGAATCATTGTGCAATGTCTTTAAATAGAGGGATGTTATAGCAGAATGCCTGTTTTATGAACATTTTACTGTTGGTTTCCAATTATTTAAATTATATAGAATTTTTTATCAACCGGAGGTCGTAAAACAATAAAGAACATTTAATCAGATAGTGAAATCCATATTAAACTATTGTGTTCTGACAATCATGTTGAGCCCATTGTGTAAAGACAATTCTCATGCAACAAATGTATGATCCTGTATTAATGCAAGACCAATCCAGGGCTTCCGCTGTCGTTCGCCAAATTCGCCGTTGGCGAAAATTTCGCAAATTCGGCGAATAAAATTCTCGGTTGGCGAAAATGCTCGGCGAAACGTTTTTAAAATTCGGCGAATAAAATTCTCGGTTGGCGAAAATGCTCGGCAAAACGTTTTTTGCCTGTCAAGTACCATCCCAGATAGTAAACTCTTTAAACCGTCGACTGTGCGTCAATACATCATCGTGTTATTAACCAGAAAATTTGATACGCAGTCTGCAGCAACACCGGTCAGAACCGGTCATCGAAACAAAGGAAACTTGCTGGTGCTTTGTGTACTGGCAGTGACGTCACCATCTATGTATAGAACGCTTGCTGGTGTGCAAACAAAAGGTGTTATCGAACATTATGTCAATACCACGGGCCTGGCAAAAGCATTTAACAAAAAACTATTTCTTCACAAAACACATGAAATCTTGTTTCAACAGGAATTTGAGAGCATTTCTGTTTTATAGTTTCATTATTATAATATTTTGGGAAAGGTAAAGTTTGATTAAGAAACCAACAATTTCGGAAATAAAAAGTATACCATTCACTCGTTGTAATATATTTCGGATATATTAAAAATTCGGACATTTAAAGATACGGACATTTATGTGTTGGTTTGTTGTTGATAGTTTGTAAAACTATGTTTTATCATATATCAGGCAACTAGAATGGATGGTGGCAATTATCTGGGCCTTTCTGTCAAGAAATATGCGGGAAAAACATTCATTTATTTTAGCCTAGAAATCATCCACCACTTGCAGAAAATGTTTTAACAACAGAAGCTGTCAAAGCTGATGTATATTATATCCAAATGACCAAATATATCTGTTTAACAATATGAAGTGAGAGGCTTTGAAAATAAAGCATCTAAAGTCTTGATCAACTGTTATGTTTTGCAAAGATTGAAATATGTGCTCAAGAATGAATAACTTTAATATTATGAAAATGTGCTTATTTTGTAAACAATGTGAACTGAACATGTGCTTATGATGTATGTATAAACTGATATTCTGTTATGTAGAATAAAAGTATGATTATAACATTGATGTATGTATATCTAGATGTATGCATATCTATAAATGTTTTTTGTTATAAACTGATATTCTGTTATGTACAATATTTTAAAAGGATAATTATAGTAATAAATATATTTAAGCTTCATATTGTAGTAATTTGTTTCTTACACCCCTAGACTTTCACGAGGCGGTCCCAAATGCTTGGCTAAAACTTTGGCTACAGTTTCTAAAATTTGGCTACAAAAAAATCCAATTGGCTAAAATGTTGGCTAAAGAAATTTTTGAGCCAGGGGAAGCCCTGAATCTTTCATACAATTTGGAAGTGTCTATAGTGCATTTTTTAAAAGTACACCAAAACTCTCTGCGATAATTGCCACTAAAGTACAATTTCCATGGAAATCTTACAACTCAATACATCATACACATTTCAGGGGCCTATGGCTTGTGGCCTTCTTCTCATTGACAATCCAGCAACAATATAAAAATGTTAATCTGCGTATATACACCATGTAATAATTATTATTCAAAATGATCACTATACCAACAGGCTAATATGTTCATATACTCGTTAAAGCTTTACCATTTTATTATCTTTAAGTCGCGCTCTGTGAAAGGGGGTTTAATGCATGTGCATACAAATTCATCCTAGATAAGCCTGTGCAGTTGGCACAGGCTAATCAGGGATGACACTTTTTAGTGTTTATGATATTTTTATTAAATGCAGGTCTTTTATTAACAAAAATCCAGTTTAGGCAGAAAGTGTTGTCCCTGATTAGCCTGTGCAGACACTTAACACATGCATTTAACCTCTTTTTCTCAGAACGCAATTCATTTGTGTAATGCTTATGGTACCAACCTTTCACACATGTCTTATTGTTGCTACTCCTGAAGTGGTACCCGTCCACGCACATACACCTCGTCACAAGACCTACTGTGACACACTCCTGTTTGTCATAGCAACCGTTGTCATCCTTGAGGTCACATTCATCGCTGGCCTTGGTCTCATCTGGAAGAGGAACATAACACAACTAACCAATGGTTACACATCATTGTAATTAATGAGCACTGAACTAATCAGTAACGCATTCCTTTTCTTATAGGATTTTTGTGTTGGACTGGGTCATTCAAATTATATTGGAGTTACAGTGTATTGGATTTAAAAACCATGCTTTATCATGTCAATCACCACAAACACCTTTTATAGAAAACACATTTTTTAACAAGCCATCTATGTTCATTAAGTCCAGCTGTCTGAAAGGCTAAAGGCAATGTCAATCTAAGCCGGTTGACCTTAAAACAAATTTTACATGCCTGATATGCCCAATTGGCTTTCAGGATAGTAACTGAATGAGTGACAGGAGATTGTGAATTTAGCGGTTCATTTTGCATTTGTTGGCCATTATCATGGTATTATTTAAAGCACTTTCTTAGCATGAGAGCAATGTCTGTGAGGAAGTTAATGGATTTTACAAAGCATGGACAAAAAGCTCAACTAAAAATAAAGCAGTCAAGGACAATACAATGCACCAATTATTTACTTTTCAGAAAAAGTATCATTGTTGTTGGCAAGTTCATTTATCGAACATTCTCATAAGACATGATAGTACGCCCTTGTTACTCGTAATAAATGCATTATATAATTAGATCATTCAAGATATAATCCATATTCACTTATCTGATGCTTTTAGGTCAATGCCACCTAACAAGGCAATTAACCATCATGTGTAATTAATGTCACTATGGTGATAAGGAGAACATGAATGACTTTTGGTTGTTTCTGTGAGTGCTTTACAAACAGCTGCATGTGTGCTCACACTGACACTCTGAACTTATTATCAATATTCTTGTTTGGCAAGGTGCCAAACAATTTTAATTATGTAAAATTGTCAACAACACAAGGACTCACAGTAAGATGTGTCACTTACTTGATCATTCAATCTCATAAACTGCACACTGTGTGTTTTGTGGGTTTATGTGATTGACAATATGGTATTTAATATTATTATAATCATATGAACAAATATATAAATAAATATTCCTTAAATAAAGATACATACAGGTAGAAAATAACAAAGTGGCAAAATTATATAATTGCATTCAATTGTGAGAAATATTACATATTAAAAAATATCCTGTACAGTCCAACAAGTGCACAGCAGCCAGTCAAAGGAAGTGCCCAAAGTGGCTGCTGAAGGCAGGTGGCTGCTATAGTCAGGTGATAGTATCATTCATATTCAAATTGATAAACACACACAACGTAGAAAACTTTCTACTTTCACAAACATCATCATTTTTATTCCAACTTATCTGGACTGTATTATTTAAATTTTATCATAAAATTGTAAAAAAAGGTTTTATTTACCATTAATATTTTGTGCCAGTTAAGTTGTTTACAAGGAATTTCTTTCACAACAACTTCAGGCTACTTATCTCCAAGATATAAGTGCATAATTTGTTTGTGTCTCCTTCCAAAGGAACCAGACCACATAAACTAATTTGTTGGAGACTTTCCCTGACAGCTTGAAAACTTTCCTTGTCCAAAATTAAGGACTTAACAGTAAGAAAACTAACATTAATACTTCATCTTTAATGGGAAAGAGCAAGTAAACTTTAACCAGCCAGGTCATACTTTTGTACAAAGATGACAAAAACCTTACAAGAAGACAAAACAAGAGCACTGCATAATAGGTGCCACACTTGGCTGCGAAAGCTTGTCAGTTTTTTTTTATAGAGGTCACAGTGACCTTGACCTTTGACCTAGTGACCCCAAAATAGGTGTGGCATGTAGAACTCATCAATGTGCATCTACATATGAAGTTTCAAAGTTGTAGGTGGAAGCACTTTGATTTTAGAGCAAAATATAAAAGTTTTAGCACGACGCGGAGGGCGGACGACACGACGAGCTGGCTATGACAATACCTTGGGTTTTCTCTGAAAACAGCCATTCTAAAAATCACATGCACTTATTTTATTCATTTTTGTCATAGTATGTTGTCTTTCAGCATATTAATGATTTTACTTCGGAAGAACAATTTCTTACATATTTTACACTGTAAAATGCATTTCCCATTGTAAAATGCATTTTCAATTTACTTCGTTTACATCTATGGAGAGATATACATAGGTGTGAAACCAGTATACCACCCTCTGCTTTGTTCCTGGGGGGGGGAGGCAGGTTTAATTAGCAGTTTGGACTCAAAAAACGAAGCAGAGGTTATTAAAATTATTACATTCCCAACAATAGCTGTCCCAGGATTATTTATTATGTGCAAAATAGCTGATAATAGCAGGTCTAAAAATTAACTATATGAATTTGTGATGTTTAAAAAAAAAGAATTTCTTTTACTTATATGCCAATTTTTTATTTTTTTTATTAAAAACCATTTATAAAGTGAGTATGGCATTTTAGACTAAGCCATTACTCAACTTGCATGGTGTTCAGAAAATGCAAGAACTATACCTGTGATTTTCTTGTGAATTTAAGAAACCTGATCAGTAAGATACAATTAGAACTTTTACTCCAGATTTTGACTCCTGATGTTGATCTATGCTGATATAACAAGGTACAGGACTTGTTCAAGTTATATGAAAACAAGGACTGTTTGTAAAACATGCATGCCCCCCATATGGGCTCTCCGTTGTAGTGACAGCCATTGTGTGAATATGTTTTTTGTCACTGTGACCTTGACCTTTGACCTAGTGACCTGAAAATAATAGGGGTCATCTGCCAGTCATGATCAATGTACCTATGAAGTTTCATGATCCTAGCCATAAGCGTTCTTGATTTATCATCCGGAAACCATTTTACTATTTCGGGTCACCATGACCTTGACCATTGACCTAGTGACCTGAAAATCAATAGGGGTCATCTGCGAGTATTGATCAATCTACCTATACAGTTTCATGATCCTAGGAATAAGCGTTCTTGAGTTATCATCCGGAAACCATTTTACTATTTCGGGTCACCGTGACCTTGACCTTTGACCTAGTGACCTCAAAATCGATAGGGGTCATCTGCTGGTCATGATCAATGTACCTTTGAAGTTACATGATTCTAGGCATAAGCGTTCTTGAGTTATCATCCGGAAACCATTTTTCTATTTTGGGTCACCATGACCTTGACCTTTGATATAGTGACCTAAAAATCAATAGGGGTCAACTACGAGTCATGATCAATCTACCTATCAAGTTTCATGATCCAAGGCATAAGCGTTCTTGAGTTATCATATGGAAACCATTTTACTATTTCGAGTCATCGTGACCTTAACCTTTGACATAGTGACCTGAAAATCAATAGGGGTCATCTGCCAGCCATTATCAATCTACCTTCAAAGTTTCATGATCCTAGGCAAAAGCGTTTTTGAGTTATCATCCGGAAACCATTTTACTATTTCGGGTCACTGTGACCTTGACCTTTGACTTAGTGACCTGAAAATCAATAGGGGTCATCTGCGAGTCATGATTAATCTACCTATCAAGTTTTATGATTCTAGGCCTAAGCTTTCTTGAGTTATCATCCGGAAACCATTTTACTATTTCGGGTCACCGTGACCTTGACCTTCGACCTAGTGATCTGAAAATCAATAGGGGTCATCTGCGAGTCATGATCAATCTACCTATCAAGTTTCATGATCCTAGGCCTAAGCATTCTTGAATTATCATCCGGAAACCATTTTACTATTTCGGGTCACCGTGACCTTGACCTTTGACCTAGTGACCTCAAAATCAATAGGGGTCATCTGCGAGTCATGATCAATGTACCTATGAAGTTTCATGATCCTAGGCCCAAGCATTCTTCAGTTATCATCCGGAAACCACCTGGTGGACGGACCGACAGACCGACCGACAGACCGACATGTGCAAAGCAATATACCCCCTCTTCTTCAAAGGGGGGCATAACAATAAAATTTAATATAGGTTTCTTGCAAGCACACCTTAATAAGTAAAAAAGGAGGCATAGAACTGCTTAAAAAATAGTCACATTTACATGTCTTGGTCTGTGAATGTTCACAATGACCTTGTGCATAAATGTAAAGTTTTATTTAAATTTCTAATGTAGATATAGAAATATGAAGCAGTTGCACTCAAATGTTAACATGATTTATTAAGTTCGAAAAAGGGGCAAAATGCTGTTTCATTGCAGGTCAGAGTTATGGAACTAGGTCAGTGACCTAAAACAATGGCAAAAAACACATAAGTGTTGTTTCAACTCAATACATGCACCATAAACAGTGATAGGACAAATATATACAGACAAATGGATAAGTAGAATAGATCGGACTATTCAGTGAAGAGTCAAGCTAAAAAGGTAAAAAATTGCACGGGTTTTGTGCCGATGGTCATACGGGTAACTGATACTATAATTGCAAAATGGAAGTGCACTTTGAAAACGGAAAGCAAAGGCCAGTATCAAATATTTAAACACTCACTAATCGCAAAAATAGCTTGATCCCTTACAGAGTATGCTTTTAGCCAAAATTAAATAGTAGGGTGCACACAAAATTGAATGAACTAAGACGATAGATAAGAAATCAAACCAAAGTGCATTAGTGTTCATTGACTTGCATTGGCTTCATTTATAACAAATTGCAACGCAAACTGGACCTGTCGTTATGCAGTGGACCACTTGTCCCTTCCTAGCACATGTATCTACAGTGGCATTTATTGATTAACACTCTAAAATTCTGCTATCTGTTTCAAGCTTCACTAGAAATGCCACAGCACTAATCACTGCCTAATAAGGCGCTTATATGTTTGTAATGACTGACCATTTTAATCATGATCACCATGGCTCAATACTGAGTTAAACAAGACTATTGCCAAGCAAAATAGTCCCCTACCGGCTCCACCATTGCCAGAAATTCCACAATTGTCAGGATTTAAATATATTTGACCTCTGACCTTGAAGGATGACCTTGACCTTGACCTTTCACCACTCAAATTGTGCAGCTCCATGAGATACACATGCATGCCAAATATCAAGTTGCTATCTTCAATATTTCAAAAGTATTCATAAAAAAAGCGATTTGGGCCACATATATTTGACCTCTGACCTTGAAGGATGACCTTGACCTTTCACCTCTCAAAATGTGCAGCTCCATGAGATACACATGCATGCCAAATATCAAGTTGCTATCTTCAATATTGCAAAAGTATTCATAAAATGAGCGATTTTGGCCACATATATTTGACCTCTGACCTTGAAGGATGACCTTGACCTTTCACCACTCAAAATTTGCAGCTCTATGAGATACACATGCATGCCAAATATCAAGTTGCTATATTCAATATAGCAAAAGTTATTGCAAAATGTTAAAGTTGGCGCAAACCAACCAACCAACAGACCAACCAACAGACCAACCAACAGACCAACAGACACGGCAAAAACAATATGTCCCCCACTACTATAGTGGGGGACATAAAAACCTGAAAATTATAAAGCGATACAAGCCGAAAACGATTGTATAATTTCGAAAGTTCTATTGTTATCTTTATATTTAGTAATATTACAAGGATTGCTTATTTTAAGAATAAACAAGGGCTGTTTGTAAAACATGCATGCCCCCCATATGGGTTGTCAGTTGTAAAGGCAGCCATTGCGTGAATATTTTATTTGTCACTGTGACCTTGACCTTTGACCTAGTGACCTGAAAATTAATAGGGGTCATCTGCCAGTCATGATCAATGTACCTATGAAGTTTAATGATCCTAGGCGTAAGCATTCTTGAGTTATCATCTGGAAACCATTTTACTATTTCGAGTCACTGTGACCTTTAACCTAGTGACCTGAAAATCAAAAGGGGTCATCTGCCAGTCATGATCAATGAACCTATGAAGTTTCATGATCCTAGGCCTAAGCATTCTTGAGTTATCATCCGGAAACCATTTAACTATTTCGAGTCACTGTGACCTTTGACCTAGTGACCTGACAATCAATAGGGGTCATCTGCCAGTCATGATCAATGAACCTATGAAGTTTCATGATCCTAGGCCTAAGCGTTCTTGAGTTATCATCCGGAAACCATCTGGTGGACGGACCGACAGACCGTCGGACGGACCGACAGACATGTGCAAAACAATATACCTCCTCTTCTTCAAAGGGGGGCATAAATATGTGCAATGTCATGTCAGCATTGATGGCTGAGGTGTTTAAGTGCTAGACTTTCGCTTAAAGAATCAGTGGTTGGAGCCCAGCTGTGGATTTCTTTTATTCTTTCTTTTTTTTACTGGAACTCTTTAGTTCTAATTTTTACATATATCAATTTAAAGCATACAATGACAAACTTCAAAACATGCCAAAATCTGTGAAAAGGTCCCTTATACATTTACCGGTTCTTAACTTGGAAAAAACAAGAGATGTGTTTGTCAGAATCACAATGCGCCCTTTTGCGCCGCTTTGAAGACATATATTTGACCTTTGATCTGGAAGGATGACCTTGACATTGACCTTTCACCACTCAAAATGTGCAGCTCCATGAGATACACATGCATGCCAAATATCAAGTTGCTATCTTCAATATTGCAAAAGTTATTCTTTATTGCAAACATTAAACCAAGGTTAAAGTTTGGAGACAGAATGACAGACAGGCCAAAAACAATACACCCCTGATCATTCAATCCGGGGGCATAACAAGTTAAACACAGAATGATGTCATTGCTGGTCAATGCTAAATGAGCTGAAGGTCAAAGAAAAAATGAGTAATATATAGAAAAAGAAACAGATTGGTAACAGTAACCACTGTGAAAGTAATCAAGTGCCCAGTGCATTCTAGGTAAGGCATACATATGGTTTCAAAGACAGCCTTTAGCCTGACAACCATCTGCTTCATGTAACAATCTGATGGCCCTAACACTCTGACAAAGTCCTTCTACCACTTACTTATTGATCTAATCTGTATGAAAAGCGTGTCCTTGTATTTTGATGTTGACTGCGGGACAGGTTCGCAGGCCCTTTCATCGTCCACGTTACACTCAATAGAGAAGCATTTCCCAACAGTAAACCAGGCCACATTACACAGCGGCTTGTTACAACAGCTGACGACACACTCCGCGCCATCGCCTGCCTGCTGGTCTTGTTCAAAGTAACCCGCGTCCAACAGACCGCGCGGAATAGCAGTGGTATGTAGCCTCTCTAGCATTATCGAAGGTGATAGCTTGCTTGGCTCACCGCAGAAATCACTTAATGCAAATACTGAAATCAGAAAATAAGGAAAATAAATACTGCATTGATGTACAAAATTAATGCTGTGAAAAGTATATTGCTATAAATCTTTCAAGACTCAAGAAGTTATTTGAAGTTTCAATAAATTAATTCAACAGTCACAGGGAATATAGTTAGTATAATTAAAGAAAACATGTTTTAAAATAAAAATCATACAACAATAACTCAACAAGGGCTGTTTGTAAAACATGCATGCCCCCCATATGGGTAGTCAGTTGTAGTGGCAGCCATTGTGTGAATACATTTGTTGTCACTGCGACCTTGACCTTTGACCTAGTGACCTGAAAATCAATAGGGATCATCTGCCAGTCATGATCAATGTACCTATGAAGTTTCATGATCATAGGCCTAATTATTCTTGAGTTATCATCAGGAAACCATTTTACTGTTTCGAGTCACTGTGACCTTGACCTTTAACCTAGTGACCTGAAAATCAATAGGGGTCATCTGCCAGTCATGATCAATGCACCTTTGAAGTTTCATGATCCTAGGCCTAAGCATTCTTGAGTTATCCTGAAACCATTTTACTATTTTGAGTCACTGTGACCTTGACCTTTGACCTAGTGACCTGAAAATCAATAGGGGTCATCTGCCAGTCATGATCAATGTACCTATGAAGTTTCATGATCCTAGGCCTTAGCGTTCTTGAGTTATCATCCAAAAACCATCTGGTGGACGGACCAACCGACCGACCGACCGGCATGTGCAAAACAATATACCCCCTCTTCTTCGAAGGGGGGCATAATTAAAAAAAGAAGACAACAAATGAAAACAAAATGAACACAATAGTGTAATATCCGTGTGCAGAATTACAGTTTTTTGTGTTAGAAACCCAACCTCAAAATGAGTAAAATAATCCAAAATTTTGATAACTGAGCTATTTAAAGTTCAAATATATCATATTTATAATATTGCCTGCAGTGTTTTTTTCACAGTGAGCATAAGTACTTTCATAAAACATTTAAATGAAAGTGCAAGTTTATTTTAGGAATTATAAACTACTTGGTACTAGCCACTGCATGTTGTCTGTATATTGACATATTTTTTTATATATGATCACATGCTTGAAATTTGATGGGAAACTTAACCATTATATATTACTTTGACTTAAATGTATGCTATGTACTGTCTTTGTGATGGTAAGTCTATAATATGTAATTCTACCTTGACAACCAGAGGATCCATTTGTCTGTTTATTTACTGTTTACGCTTTGAGTTATCAAATTTCATTAAACAATTATATACTCATCCTTTTGATGATGAACAATTCATGATTCAATTTGTATTTTTAATTTCATATTAAAGGCATTTGACATTAACCCTTTCAGTGCGGGAACCGAATTTTAAAGGCCTTTGCAAACAGTTTGGATCCAGATGTGACGCCACAAAACGTGGTGTCTCATCAGGATCCAAACTGTTTGCTATTCTGATAGTATTCTTTGATTTTTTTTTGAAGAAAATGCTAATTTTAGAAATTCAGCAGACAACATTTTAGCAGACAACAAATTTTCCAGCATGCAAAGGGTTAAATCTTCGCAATTTTGGAAGTATATAGAAAATTATTTGAATCATTCTAACATGTATCAGAAGTCATTAATCATCAAACATCTGATACATCATTCCCAATTGCAGAAAGATATTAACTGCAGATATCACATAATTTACAATCATGAACATAAAAGGAGATGAATTGAAAATTGGGATACATTTCCAAAACCCGGACAGAAATCTGCAAAATAAATGTTGAATTTACTTCAATACAGCATTTATACATACAGTATTCACATTGGGAGCAGCTGTTTGTCTGGCTTTGCTATTGAACTAATAACATTAATAGGCATGCAACATTTGTTTGAAAATGACAGTGCACATGGATGTTTGGTTCATTGCGTAACATGAATATAAAGCCTTGCTCGCTCAACAGACATGCGTAATTTGTAAACTTGTTGTACGCTTCATTCAAAAAATTTTTACAATGCAAGAACGAGTTTCTTACTGACAGCTTCTTGTGCAGAAAAGCTGAGCTTTATTGGCCGTTTGTAAGTTTTCCAAATTACCTTTAGCTATAAATTTCCACATATGGCTAAAGAACCAATTATTTTTGTTACAACTTGTATTCATAAAACATGAGAACATAGAATGAGACCAATTTTAATGCATTATGTTATATACATGTACCAGTAATTATGGATAAACAAGAGATTGCCAAGCAATATGGTCCCCTACCGGTGAAACTCCACCATTGTCAGTAAATTTTATGTTTTTTGTTGCCATAGCAACCAGAATTTTGACGTAGGCAGGGCTTTCCACAGGCCATTTAACGATCCCTCGCAGGGGCGCTTGAATTTCGAAATCAAGAATCCCCGGGGCGCTTGAAATTTTCCTATCAGTGTATTTTTCAGTAAAAGAAAGTGGAGATTGTCAAAATAAATCAAGGTTTCTCAATCAGTGTTTCAATATTCCCTGTTTTAAAAGGGCACTCGATACCAACTTTCACAAGAAATCGCCATAAACACCACATGGGGTAATGGATAATCCACTGATAAGAGAATAGCATGACGCGCGTTTCGATTATTCTAGCCACATTCCACAGTCATTTAAATGCTGACAAGGATCAGGTAACTTTCCAGGCGTCAAACTGTGATGTTCATCGTCCAATCGGTTACGCGAATGCTTATGAGGGCGGGGTTAACTATCGACCATTATTTTTGATTGACGTTGGGAACGAAGTAAGAGTTTATCGCAACTTGATTAGCAAGAAGTTGTACCATTTACATAATATAAAACCGGTAACTTGTACAGTACAGTAATTTTAAAGACGGTTTCGGGCATCATCATCACACCTTTTTACTGTAAACAAGTGTTACCTATGACTCATAATTAATACGACAAATTAATTGCAAGTGGTAAACAATTAATTACTTATAGTGAGTAAGTTGTGCAAATAACTCCCGGTTAATATTATGCGATAACAATTTAATTCCAGTACATGTATATTTCATCATGTCCATTTATAGAAATGATTCACCTCGTTTTTCTTACATTTATTCAACACATAATGCGCTTAAACAATTTTTCATTGAATTAATCGCACACTTGTAAATGTTTCGTCCGATAATCGATACTTAGAAGACTGATGATGGCAACCGACCGTAATCCTCGTGGACAACGTGAATTTCATGCATAATTCAGTCAAAACATTTATTCAACTCATAAAGTGTTGAAACAAATTATCGTTGAATTCATATCGCAACTGTTGATATTTGTTGAAATCTCAAATGGGAATAATTAAATTTGTAATCCGAAACCCATTCCCGTAAGTCGATGTTAACGCGTTTTTAATCCGAAACACGCTTCCGAATGTAAATGTTACCGCAACGTTAAAATATTCTTGCTTCAAATTAGTAGTGCAAATTTATTTTGTGTCGAATCTTTTTCTCAATTAAAACGAGCGCGAAAATTATGCAGCATGTACAATGTCGCGTCATTTGGATAGAAAGCGTTGTATTGAGCGTTTTAACAATCACACACCACGTCAGGGGATTGACGCATGTTCAGAGTCAGGTTGAAACGGATGTATTGGGGAATCGTTGGAGTCAGGATTTTACTATCTGTGCGGGAACGTTTTAAAACAATTAAACAATATAAAAATTATATATATTTTTAAATGACTGGGGGATTTTCTTGAAGAGTTATAGCGCACAAAATGACGTCTTTTGAGGCTGTTTTTCTTTGAGTTATAATGCACCACAGAACGTGAATTGACACGTTAAACTAAAAAAAAAAATGAACGTCGGCAGGGGACACCACTCCCGAACCACCCCTATCAGCCCCGGGGCGCCTGACAAAAATCCTGTGGAAAGCACTGCGTAGAAACAAAATGAAATGACGTGCATAATCTCCATATTGCCATCTATCCATGTTTCAAGTTTCCTGAAAAAATATGAAGAACTTTTAAAGTTATCGCAGGATCCAGAAAAGTGTGATGGACTGACAGACAGACTGACAGACAGAGTAGGGGACAATAAAATGTTAAGACAGGGGCAAGTCTTTGAAAGTTTGAGCAATTTCAATATGCCTTCTAAAGGGTTCTTAAGACATCAGGTGTATGACTGTAAGGTAATTGACAGAACATCATACATGTTTCTAACAAAGTATCAAAAAAATGCAAATGCATAATTAATATTATTTAAACTATAAGAAATACAGAAACTCATTTCATCTGAAGAAACTGTTGTCAAAATCTTATCATGTCTTTCAGTCAAATTCAAATTAATTTCCTAAAACTAAAATTTAAACAAGAGCACCGCCTTGCGGGTGCAGACCGCTCATCTATTTTCTTTTTAAAGGTGAAGGGACTCTCATTTTCAATCACAAAGGAGGGAGGGGTGGAGTGAAGAGCGGTGCATTGTGTGGGGGTGTGGACATTTATTACATTTTCTTCCAAAAATGCGAAAAAAAGGAAAAAAAAATCGGGAGTGGGGGGGTGGGGGGGGGTGGGGGGGATTCTTGGGTGCGATGGTTGGACGGTATTTCAAACATAAAATAATAAAAATAAATTTTTGTGTTTTTTAACCGTTTCATAAAAAAAAATTGGGGGGGGGGGGGTGAGGTGGGGGGGTATAGTGTGAGGGTGTGGTGGTAATTTGTGAGATGATCTTTAAAAAAAAAAAAAAAAAAAAAAATGGGGGGGGGATTCGGGTGGGGGGAGGGGGGATTCTTGGGTGCGATGGTTGGACGGTATTTCAAACATAAAATAATCAAAATAAATAGTTTTGTTTTTTAACCATTTAAAAAAAAATTGGGGAGGGGGTGCGGTGGGGGGGTATAGTGTGAGGGTGTGGTGGTCATTTGTGAGATGATCTTAAAAAAAAAAAAAAAAAAAAAAAATGGGGGGGGGGATTCGGGGGGGGGGGGGGGGGGGCACGGCGATGGTTTGGGTGGAGTCTATTATGGTATGTCAGGTTAGAGTAGTTTTGTCAAAGTATCAATCAAATCTAATCATAAATAAAGAAGTTATGGCAATTTTAGCAAAATTTAATAATTTGACCTTGAGAGTCAAGGTCATTTAAAGGTCAAGGTAAAATTCAACTTGCCAGGTACAGTAACCTCATGATAGCATGAAAGTATTTGAAGTTTGAAAGCAATAGCCTTGATACTTAAGAAGTAAAGTGGATCGAAACACAAAATTTAACCATATATTCAAAGTTACTAAGTCAAAAAAGGGCCATAATTCCGTAAAAATGACATCCAGAGTTATGCAACTTGTCCTTTTACTGTACCCTTATGATAGTTTGCGAGTGTTCCAAGTATGAAAGCAATATCTATGATACTTTAGGGGTAAAGTGGACCAAAACACAAAACTTAACCAAACTTTCAATTTTCTAAGTATAAAGGGCCCATAATTCCGTCCAAATGCCAGTCAGAGTTACATAACTTTGCCTGCACAGTCCACTTACGGTAGTTAGTAAGTGTTGCAAGTATGAAAGCAATAGCTTTGATACTTAAGGAATAAAATGGACCTTAACACAAAACTTAACCAAAATTTTCAATTTTCTAAGTATAAAAAGGGCACATAATTCTGTCAAAATGCACGCCAGATTTATCTAACTTTGCCTGCCCAGTCCCCTTATGATAGTAAGTAAGTGTACCAAGTTTGAATGCAATAGCATTGATACTTTCTGAAAAAAGTGGACCTAAACGCAAAACTTAACCAAAATTTTAAATTTTCTAAGTATAAAAAGGGCACATAATTCAGTCAAAATGCACGCCAGAGTTATCTAACTTTGCCTGCCCAGTCCCCTCATGATAGTAAGTAAGTGTACCAAGTTTGAATGCAATAGCATTGATACTTTCTGAGAAAAGTGGACCTAAACGCAAAACTTAACCGGACGCCGACGCCGACGCCAAGGTGATGACAATAGCTCATAATTTTTTTTCAAAAAATAGATGAGCTAAAAAAAAGAAGAAGTTTGCTAAAAATCTGCAGTTTTTTCATGAACAATTAAATTTTACCCAAACAGCTCCTCCCAGTACCGTATTTAAGTGACACTTCCGGCTATTTGACTTCTGGCTTGAATTCCAGTGAAGAATTCAATAATAATACCAGCAAGAAATAATAATACCAGCAAGAAACAATAATACCAGCAAGAATATTTCTCTAAGTCTATGAATAGTTTTCTGGCATGATTTGACTTGGGAATAAAAAGCACGTGAATATTTGTGAAATAATTAGGCCGCATAACTTCCTTGACACTTTGGCGGTAATTGCTTTTGATAAATTTGCATTTTAGCTGAATCCTATTTCAGAATCATAGATAGGACATGAATTACATTGCGTGTTAGCACAACCTGTTTCAAAAATTGCCAAGAACATTATTTAATGGTTTAACAAAAATAAGAATTATGGTTTCATTCGGGGTGAATAATATTTCAAAATTATATATATGAAGTCTGCCAATCAAATATGATACAAATACTTTGATAGTATATAGTAAGTAACAGTGATCTTGCTCTAGATCAGCATGTCACCTACATATTCATACACACACAATTTCAGCACAACATCTCTATCCTGAAAAGGAAATATTGAGTAGTTCTTTACTGATTACAGAAATATGTACTTGTTGCACACACAACATACCAGACTTATATACAGAATGCATATCAAGCTAAAAAGCTGGTCACAGTTATTGGTCATGGTAAGTACATTCTCATCAAGACCCTGACAACATGTGTTTAGTTTTTGTTCAATATTTGTAGTAGATATACAGATATGGAGTTGTTGCATGCAGACTTTAGCCAAAATATTACAATAAAAGGGGGCAAAATTCTGCTACATGTAAATTGCAGGTCAGAGCTATGGAACATGGTCAGTTAACTCAAACAATGGCCCCAAACACTTTGACATTTCAGTTGAATACCTGTAGTAGAATCAGTGATATGTTGATGTTTCACATTTAAATTAACCAGAGCAAGGGTCATGTGTGACATTTTGAGTTATTCTGCAAAGAGTCGAGCTAAACATTGTCATGTAAATCCAGGCCTTTCTCAAGGGCCTATCATCACAGTGCTGCCTCTATGCCCGAATTTCCCAATAGGGGCTGCCACTGTGCCTGAATTTCCCATTCAGGGCTGCCACTGTGCCTAAATTCCCCAATCAGGGGTGTCACTGTGCCTGAATTTCCCAATCAGGGCTGACACTGTGCCTGAATTTCCCATTCAGGGGTACCACTGTGCCTGAATTACCCAATCAGGGGTGCCACTGTGCCTGAATTTCCAAATCATGGCTGCCACTGTGCCTGATTTCCCAAATCAGGGGTGTCATTGTGTCTGAATTTCCCAATCAGGGCTGCCACTGTGCCTGAATTTCCCATTCAGGGCTGCAACTGTGCCTGAATTTCCCAATCAGGGCTGCAACTGTGCCTGAATTCCCCAATCAGGGGTACCACTGTGCCTGAATTACCAAATCAGAGGTGCCACTGTGCCTGAATTTCCCAATCAGGGCTGCAACTGTGCTTGAATTTCCCAATCAGGGGTGTCAATGTGCCTGAATTCCTCAATCAGGGGTGCTACTGTGCCTGAATTCCGCAATCAGGGTGCCACTGTGCCCGAATTCCCCAATTAGGGGTGCCACTGTGCCTGAATTTCCCATTCAGGGCTGCCACTATGCCTGAATTCCCCAATCAGGACTGCCACTGTGCCTGAATTTCCCAAACAGGGCTGCCACTGTGCCTGAATTTCCCATTCAGGGCTGCCACTGTGCCTGAATTCCTCAATCAAGGGTGCTACTGTGCCTGAATTTCCCATTCAGGGCTGCCACTATGCCTGAGTTCCCCAATCAGGACTGCCACTGTGCCTGAATTTCCCAATCAGGGCTGACACTCTGCCTGAATTTCCCATTCAGGGCTGCAACTGTGCCTGAAATCCCCAATTAGAGGTACCACTGTGCCTGAATTACCCAATCAGGGCTTCCACTATGACTGAATTCCCCAATCAGGACTGCCACTGTGCCTGAATTTCTCAAACAGGGCTGCCACTGTGCCTGAATTTCCCATTCAGGGCTGCCACTGTGCCTGAATTCCCCAATCAGGGCTGCCACTGTGCCTGAATTTCCCAATCAGGGCTGCCACTGTGCCTGAATTTCCCATTCAGGGCTGCAACTGTGCCTGAAATCCCCAATCAGGGGTATCACTGTGCCTGAATTACCCAATCAGGGATGCCACTGTGCCTGAATTTTCCAATCATGGCTGCCACTGTGCCTGAATTCCCAAATCAGGGGTGTCACTGTGCCTGAATTTCCCAATCAGGGCTGCCACTGTGCCTGAATTTCCCATTCAGGGCTGCAACTGTGCCTGAATTCCCCAATCAGAGGTGCCACTGTGCCTGAAATTCCCAATCAGGGCTGCCACCGTGCTTGAATTTCCCAATCAGGGGTGCCATTGTGCCTGAATTCCTTAATCAGGGGTGCTACCGTGCCTGAATTCCTCAATCAGGGGCGCTACTGTGCCTGAATTCCCCAATCAGGGGTGCCACTGTGCATGAATTTCTCACCTGAATTCCCCAATCATGGGTGTCACTGTGCCTGAATTTCCCAATCAGGGGTGACACTGTGCCTGAATTTCTCACCTGAATTTCCCAATCAGGGGTGCCACTGTGCCTAAATTTCCCAATCAGGGCTACCACTGTGCCTAAATTTCCCATTCAGGGCTGCCACCGTGCCTGGATTTCCAAATCAGAGCTGCCACTGTGCCTGAATTGCCCAATCAGGGCTGCCAAAGTGCCTAAATTTTCCAATCAGGGCTGTCACTGTACCTGAATTTTCCAATCAGGGCTGTCACTGTACCTGAATTTTCAATCAGGGCTGTCACTGGGCCTGAATTTTCCAATCAGGGCTGTCACTGTACATGAATTTTCCAATCAGGGCTTCCCAGTGCCTGAATTTCCCAATCAGGACCGCCACTGTGCCTGAATTTCTCAATCAGGGCAGCCACTGTGCCAGAATTTCCAAATCAAGGTTGCCACTATGCCTAAATTTTCCAATCAGGGCGGCTAATGTGCATGAATTTCCCATTCAGGGATGCCACTGTGCCTGAATTTCCCAATCAGGGGTGCCACTGTGCCTGAATTTCTAAATCAGGGGTGCCTCTGTGCTTGAATTTCCCAATCAGTGGCGCCACTATGCCTGAATATTCCCACACAGGGGTGCCACTATGCCTGAATTTCCCAATAAGGGGTGCCACTGTGTCTGAATTTCCCATTCAGGGGTGCCACTGTGCCTAAATTTTCCAATCAGGGGTGCCACTATGCCTGAATTTCCCTATCAGGGGTGCCACTGTGCCTGAATGTCCAAATAAGGGCTGCCACTGTGCCTGAATTTCCCAATCAGGGGTGCCACTGTGCCTGAATTTTCCAATCAGGGGTGCCACTATGCCTGAATTTCCCAATCAGGGGTGCCACTATGCCTGAATTTCCCAATCAGGGGTGCCGCTGTGCCTGAATTTCCCAATCAGGCGTTCCACTGTGCCTGAATTTCCAAATATGGGTTCCCTTGTGCTTTTAAGTCGAAATATTATCTTTTTCCGCTTTCTAAAATTTGTAATTTATGAAGAAATCTATGAAAAATGAAATTACAACAAGGGCTGTTTGTAAAACATGCATGTCCCCCATATGGGCTCTCCGTTGTAGTGACAGCCATTTTGTGAATATGTTTTTTGTCACTGTGACCTTGACCTTTGACCTAGTGACCTGAAAATCAATAGGGGTCATCTGCGGGTCATGATCAATGTACCTATGAAGTTTCATGATCCTAGGCATAAGTGTTCTTGAGTTATCATCCGGAAACTATTTTACTATTTCGGGTCACCATGACCTTGACCTTTGACCTAGTGACCTGAAAATCAATAGGGGTCATCTGCCAGCCATTATCAATCTACCTACGAAGTTTCATGATCCTAGGCATAAGCGTTCTTGAGTTATCATCCGGAAACCATTTTACTATTTCGGGTCACTGTGACCTTGACCTAGTGACCTGAAAATCAATAGGGGTCATCTGCGAGTCATGATCAATCTACCTATCAAGTTTCATGATCCTAGGCCTAAGCGTTCTAGAGTTATCATCCGGAAACCATTTAACTATTTTGGGTCACTGTGACCTTGACCTTTGACCTACTGACCTGAAAATCAATAGGGGTCATCTGCGAGTCACAATCAATCTACCTATCAAGTTTCATGATCCTAGGCCTAAGCGTTCTTGAGTTATCATCCGGAAAACATTTTTCTATTTCGGGTCACCGTGACCTTGACCTTTGACCTAGTGACATCAAAATCAATAGGGGTCATCTGCGAGTCATGATCAATGTACCTATGAAGTTTCATGATCCTAGGCCCAAGCGTTCTTGAGTTATCTTCGGAAACCACCTGGTGGACGGACCGACAGACCAACATGAGCAAAGCAATATACCCCCTCTTCTTCGAAGGGGGGCATAAAAATGGAATAGCAATAATAACTAAGGGCCCTTGCCCATTTGCAATTACAACATCATGGTGAAGGGCCTGAAAGCTAATGTTAAAGTTTAGAACAAACTTTTGCAAAATATATAAACTGTCTATCAAAACCTCTACAAAACAGGCAAGACGTCTGCATGATTTTTTAAATTGAACAAAAAGCCCCCTAGCTGGAGTTCTAGTCTATATCTCAATGTTTTAGAATGGACAGTCATATGTGTACTTGTAAGGAATGCAGTCACATAATTTGTAGTCCAGCCCTCTACTGAGCAAGCTAGCCGCTTAGTTATAGATTGGTGTTGTTTATGGAGATCAACAGTTTAACCACAAACTAATGGTATCATTATTGCTTGAAGACTATAATGCACTTTATAATTGTCTGAGTTTAAAATCACATTTAACTACTCTGGTAACAAACCTATATTGCTACATTCAGCCCTTGATAAAATCTATCCCCCAAAAATTACACTTAATAGACTGAAATAAATACTTGAATAAAAGCTGAATGCTGCGAATGCATGACATTTGAGAGTATAGTAATCATTAAGGAACCACATTTCTCTCTACATTGACATCAAATACATCATTATAAGTTTAAGCCAAGGAAAAGATAAATCCGTAAAACCTTTATTCCAGACACATTAAAGCTGTCTTGTGGTGGCAGACATGCTGTTGAATAAATTCTCAATATATTTAAGTGCCACAGACAACAAGAACTGTGAAGAAAGGGATCGTTTTTCCTCAGGCTACCAACATTCAACAAGGTTGAAATAAATAGGTGTCTTTAAGGAAATAAATTGTTGTTTTGACTTAAAAAAAATGATTAAGAAGATTAGACAAGAGCACCGCATAACAGGTGCCAACGCTCGGCTGCGTTTGCAGTTTTGAATAAATGAAAGCTTGTCAGAATTATTTTTTTTGGGAGGTCACAGTGACCTTGACCTTTGACCTAGTGACCCAAAAATGGGTGTGGCATGTAGAACTCATCAAGGTGCATCTACATATGAAGATTCAAAGTTGTCAGTGGAAGCACTTTGATTTTAGAGCCAATGTAAAGGTTTTTGCACGACGCCGGCGGATGGCTTACGTCACTACGAGCTGGCTATGACAATACCTCGGATTTTCTCCGAAAATAGCCGAGCTAAAAACCAGAAATACCATACATGATGTGTCAAATAATATCAAGTATCATGCTTATGATTAAATTATTTTGAGCAGCTTAACGTCTTTATACACTTTTTCAATATTTTCTTTAAACATACATGTACCTCAGAATAAGCAATGATTAGAAGATTATCACTCAAATTATAATCTAGGGAAGATTTATCAGGCTTTTTTGCAGGCAGTTCTATGCACAGCGGTCTCGCTGTGCCTGAACTTCAAAATCAATTTCGACGCGGCACTTGTTTTTCCGATCAAGTCTTTCTGTATGTTATTTAATATTGTAATATATGACCCTAATGAATAATTTGAGTAAATAAGTACATAATTAACAATAATGTTTTTTAATAGCTCTAAAGTAGTTAAGATTTTTATCTAGAACATGTAGCAATTATAAAAAAATGTACATGTGAAAATTAATGACCCCCACCCATCCTCACCAACCCTTTTCTGTGCTGCCTTGGCTGGCCAAAAATCCTGGGGAAATGCCTGTATATGATCACAAAAGGTAAAGGAATCTACTAAAACTGTGCATGTTGTAAAGCTAGACAACACTAGACATTTCCTAATAATTTCCTAATTCCAAGGACTTGTGTAGTCTTAACACATTTAATTACTGTTTTTAATAATTCTAAATCTTTTCATTTGCCAGCGAATAATCACAGAACTATATACACCTACAACATTGGGTGTGAAGGAGTAGTGGATGTGGTCTCTTCATAATAATCTGGGGGTCGCCAATTTAATACACAATATGGGAATGTTCTCAAGGTTTTCTCATAAGACACCAAGTACCGCTGGCACTGGTTTTACCCATGGAACAAACTTGAGAGTATCTTAATAAGCCTAAGGCTGTATGTACAAACAAGCTAAAATAAACAAGTTTCAACTTTTTTAAGTTTTTAACTTAAAGATTGTCACCCTTTTTAGGTTGACCTGGAGCATAGAGCAGCTCCCAGATATATTCCACTTTAGCTCTTGCTCTGATATCATCACAATCACAGGTAAATAGTTGCTTCATAATTAAAGCATTACCTGCATCACATTTCTTTATCAAATACACTAGTTTTGCACCAGACCCGCCCATAAATAGTCTGTCTACATGAATCCAGCGTTTCCCTGGGCAATTTATAGATAAACATTGCAAATGACCCATACAAAATAAACATACAACAAATGAAAACCTTGACTCTAGTTTATGCATCAAATATCTTTCTTATATGGCTGTTAAACAATGAAGCATGCTTTTTTGGTGCATGTTAAATAAAGATGTACTTGCATTTATGCCTCACACTTCACTGGTTTTACCATTTAACAATTTGTAATGACTTTATTGTAATTTCCCACATTATATGCACTCATCTTGTTTTCTTTAATTATGCGCAGGATATTGAATTTATGTAAACTTTTCTTGCTATAAAATACATTAAAGTGCATTTAAGTTATATATATATATATGTACTTCTTAAAACAAGCCACTCTATATCTCATGATTCAATTATAGAATATTTACATGGGGCAGTAGGGAAAAAACAGTTCTTTCATTGATTTGATACAGTTCTTTTATTGACATGACAACTTGTGCACTTTTTGGACTCTTAATCTGAATTTCTCAATCGAGACAAGGAGGTTTGAAAGAATCATTTGTTTAACATAAATTTATTTACAACTGTTTCCTCAGGATGGCATAAAATGCCTAAAATTGATACTAAAATATTCGCATTTGCACCATAACGAAAATTATATCAAATAGTCACAAGGCCAGTATCATGCCCCTCTTCATATGATCATTAATTAACCCTTTACCAGGTAGATACCTATTTTGACGCATGTGAAGTCCCTTAGAAAGTTACATTTAATTAAAGACCTTTTTTACTAGATTCAAGTTTTGAAGTCTTCGTTTCTTACCCTAAGATACTCATGAGCAGCAAACAGCATAAAACCTGAACAGACTGCGAGTTACTCGCAGGCTGTTCTGGTTTTATGCTGTTTGCACAGCGCCATTTTCACTGTGATTGTAACCGGGAAGGGGTTAAAACCAATGCATGAAAGTGTAATGTTGTACTTTGAAAAAGAATAAGAGTATTCGGTCATATTGATGTCTAAAGACAGATGGACAGTCAGATGTCCAAGGTGATTCATTTGAACACCTATTTTAACTTGGTGACAGAAAGTATAGGTACACAATAACATTGTTTCAGTGCTGCTCATTTATCAAATCATATCAAAACACATAAAATTATTTTAAACATACAACATGTGACTCACCTGAGCTAGCAAAAAATATCAGCACGCCAAGTTGTCTCCCCATGGCAACAACAAAACTAGTCATGGCAACCATTCTCATTCACCAATCCACAATCTTCATTTTGTAGATGTAGTTCCTGTGACTTTCCTTAGAGTAAAGAAAATTCTGCACTTGTTATCACTGACTAATAAAATCCAAAAGAAACTTCACAAAATCTATCCATTCTTGTGACATATTTAAATCCAAATCAAGATAATACATTAACTTGCACATCCTATTTTATAAAAGAAAACGCAGGCTAACGAAAGAAATAAAAAATAGTCCTCAGACTGGTTTATAAGTCTCCAAGGATGTTTGTAGTCTGGTTAATTTAAATCAAGACTTACTTTTTCATTTGTATTTGCTGTATTTCTGGAAAATCACACAACACAACACATTTTCCAAATAGTAAAACCACATTTACATCTATACAAGTCTCGACATTCTAAGGTTAATCACAATGACAATCAATAAAACATGTACAATCCAGTGTCCAGTTGGTGAAATACATAATCTAAGTAATTAAGAAGACTGGGTACATGTTATGATACTTTTACATCAATCGACCCATAGTCTTGTTCCAGTCATAGTTATTAAACATCAAGAACTGAAATTGGTAGTAAAAGATGTCATGTATTATATTTCCCTCTTATCCAATGACAGCATTTTACAAATGTGATCAATTGTCTAAATCCAGGCTTAACAATAGGTCTGCATGCAGTGTGATAATTGAAATTCACTCACTGACTGCATGCAATGGTTTGTTAATGCAGAATCCAGATACATGTAGATGTGCAATTTTCAAATGTGATCTCAACTGTCTTGTAGCCTTTCTTATTTACAGTCACGAATTCTAGAAGAGTGATGGTTGCATGGTTTCTGAATCCTGGAAAATAAATGAACACAAAGTTATGACATTGTATTGCTTTCAATGTTTCAATTCCAAGGCAATTGAGCCTTAAGTTATATACAAACAATGGCCTTGTATTTAACAAATACATTTTTCTTACATACCTATGAAATAACAATACCTTGTAAAGTTGCAGTATGGTTACCGGTAAGTACTATTTTAGATGAAGATAATTATTAATAACATCTTTTGTTTTCATACTGCTAAACAGGAAACAATATCCTGTTTATCATATTGAGGCACTCATTTATCAATAAATGTAAATACAGGGGTTCCTGCTGACAAGCACAATTGATGTACTGGTAATGTCAACACTGCTGAAGATACAAGCATATTGCACTGGAAACAGTTGTCAACAGCTTGAGAATAATAACATATGGCACAG
This sequence comes from Dreissena polymorpha, assembly GCF_020536995.1. NCBI lineage: Eukaryota > Metazoa > Mollusca > Bivalvia > Myida > Dreissenidae > Dreissena > Dreissena polymorpha. The sequence continues at coordinate 110,107,133 of NC_068361.1, forward strand.
ATGATACATGTACATGGGCATGTCCAATATGAAATGATTGCATTGCTCATACTTCTATTGTATGATAATTTCCCATCAGATTACTGAAAGCTTTAGTTTACTCATGTACATTTCAGATATTATTGACCATGTTTGTTTAACGATTTAATGATTTCTATAGACCTCAGATTGTGCTTTTTTATGAAGGCAAATTGCAATTACTCGTTTTTTAGTAGCAAATAATCTGTCTATAAATATTTACCGAAAGATGATTTTCGTATCACCTCACGAGAAGATAATATTGAAACCCCTTTAAAGAATTTACACAGACTCTTCACCGTGTATTAAAACTAGAACTTTTAGAACCAGATAAGTGAATTTTTTCTAAAGCAATTGTTCACCTTGAAAAACGAGGAATCATAGCATGAGCAAAATATCAATAAAGATAACGTCCTTAGAAGCCATGATCTGAATGCATCCAAAATCATTTTCCAACTCAGCAATGATATCAAAAGAACACAGTTTTCAATTTTACAAGCAAATTTTAAAATGTGACTTCTAGAGCTTCAAATGGTCTAATCTATGGAAATTTGTTGGCCCCTTGGCAGACATGTTTTCAATGAACTGGAACCATCTTCAAACTCGGCTGAGATATTGTAAAAACAAATGACACTGACATACTGAGATATCATTACAACAAATGAACCTGACAGGCCAAGATATCATTGGAACAAATGACACTGACAGGCCAATATATATTTAGAACATATGAAAATGACTGGTCAATATATCATTAGAACAAATGACAATGACGGGCTAAGATATCATTAGAAAAAATGACAATTACAGGCTAAGATATCATTAGAACAAATTACACTGACAGGCTAAGATATCATTAGAACAAATGAGATTAACAGGCCAAGATATCATTGGAACAAATTACACTGACAAGCTAAGACATCATTAGAAAAAATGACACTGACAGGCCAAGACATCATTGGAACAAATTACGCTGACAGGCTATGATATCATTAGAACAAATGACACTTACAGGCCAAGATATCATTAGAACAAATGACAATGACAGGCTAAGATAACACTAGAACAAATTACAAAGACTGGCTAATGCTGCGTTTACATTATGTTCCTGGCAGCCACAGCAGTCCCGTTTGTCCGAAACATATCACGCTGTGTGATTGTTGCAATTTTTGACCTTTAATCCAAGGTTTGCTAGGTTGTGCTAAGTTTCCTCACGGTTTATCAAGGTACCCGTGACGTGCCGTCGATGCAAAACGTGGCCCTTCGAGGGTGCGCTAAGTTTTCATCCACTCTCTGCCCTAGATGTATAAATTTTGCTTCAAGGTAAGATGCGTTCTGTTAAGTTTCTGAATGTTGTTTGCGTTTGTCATGCAGGTCTGTACGTTGTACATGTTTGTCATTCATTTGTCACTTTCTGTCAAGGTACTGTGCGGATCAAACATGGACATCCGAGAGGTTTCGGGCACGATTGTGCTCTCGGTATAGAAGAAAACTCTCATGCAACAGTATTTATTATAACAAAATAATTCCAGTGACATGGATGTTAACGACGAGAATAATTTTGTGTTTGCCTGCTTATTTGCAGCATAAATAAAATCTTTGCGTTGTAAAGAGCTGAAAAAATCACAAACGTCCGGGAAAAGACGAAGAAGGAGGCCAAGGTCCCTGTGGGTTTGTCCATGGCTATGGGAAGCTAGAAGTCAGCAGCAAGGGCACTTTGATGCATTTCTAACAAGGGAACTCCACAACGCAGATATCAACACCTTTCAGAATTATCTTAAGATGCCCCCAGAACTATTCGACAAGATGCTTTAAAGGATATCTCAATTCATCTCAAGACAAGATACGAAGATTCTCTCTGCCCTTACACCTGGATTGAAACTGGCACTGACTCTGAGGCATTTGGCTACAGGGGACAATTACTCGTCACTCTCCTATGGGTTTCGGTGCAGTAAGGCAGCAATTTGTTATATGGTTCCTGAAGTATTTTTCTTCAGTAAAATTTGTTATGACCCTAGGGGTTGTTCTCTTCCTAGCACATGCACCTCCTTCTGCGTCTTCTTCCTCATTTGTAAGGGGCGGATCAACAGGAGCAGTGGGCTCTTCTTGATCGTGCGGTGGTAGGCATAGACTTTCAGGTTGCTCCTCAGCTTGAGCGTCCTTTGCAGCGCGGGGAGCCTTTGTTCAGCGCTTTCTTGGTGGCATTATACTGATCGAGTGTGAGGACTGAAATTTTCCTGAATAGCACAGCTTTTATATACTCATATTCAGACCGCGCGAATCATGTCAGACTGTACAACAACTCAACTGGCCGTAACGCACCTGCCTGCAAAACGCAATACACCATAACGGGTCGGAATAAACACATAGTGAAATGGCTGTCAATTATCCTAGCTTACCGTGGTAATCTTGACAAAACGTAACAAAACTTGATAGAAACTTAACATGTCGAAGAATGAATAGGATTCCCGTCAAAGTACAGACCCTTTTCGGGTTCTGTTACGGCCTGCTTTGTACTGTCAAGTTTGGTTGCGTTTACAAAGTTCTATCACGTTTCTCATTTCCCCCGTGGCTGCAGTCGCAATTTTTTTTATAGTTTAAAATTTTGGCACGGCAACCTTGGCAACCTTGTTGTGTCACATTTTGCTATACCGTTCCCCTATGTTGCCTCACGTTCATCCCGTTTCCTTCACGTTGGCCCGAAACGTGATTGCTGTGGTCGCTGGGAACATAGTGTAAACGCAGCATAACAAATCATTAGAACAAAATTAATGAAACTGACATGCCAAGATATAAACAAGGGCTGTTTGTAAAACATGCATGCCCCCCATATGAGCTGTCAGTTGTAGTGGCAGCCTTGTGTGAATACGTTGTGTCAATGTGACCTTGACCTTTGTCCTAGTGACCTGAAAATCAATAGGGGTCATCTGCCAGTCATGATCAAGGTACCTATGAAGTTTCATGATCCTAGGCCTAATAATTCTTGAGTTATCATCAGGAAACCATTTTGCTGTTTCGAGTCACTGTGAACTTGACTTTTGACCTACTGACCTGAAAATTAATAGGGGTCATCTGCCAGTCATGATCAATGTACCTATGACGTTTCATGATCCTAGCCGCAAGCATTCTTGAGTTATCATCCGAAAACCATTTTACTATTTCGAGTCACTGTGACCTTGACCTTTGACCTAGTGACCTGAAAATCAATAGGGGTTATCTGCCAGTCATTATCAATGAACCTATGAAGTTTCATGATCCTAGGCGTAAGCATTCTTGAGTTATCATTCGGAAACCATTTTACTGTTTCGAGTCACTGTGACCTTGACCTTTGACCTGACAATCAATAGGGGTCATCTGCTAGTCATGATCAATGTTCCTTTGAAGTTTAATGATCCTAGGGGTAAGCATTCTTGAGTTATCATCCGGAAACCATCTGGTGGACGGACCGACCGACGGACATGTTCAAAACAATATACCCCCTCTTCTTCGAAGGGGGGCATAAAAAACATACTTAAAGGCCAAGATATCATTTGAAAAAATGACACTGAGGGGCCAAGATATCATTACAACAAATGACAAAGACGGGCAAGATATCATTAGAACAAATGACACTGACAAGCCAAGACATCACAAAACAATGGCATTGACAGACCCAGATATCATTAAAACAATAGCACTGATGGGCCGAAATATCGTTTAAACAAATGACACTGACAGGCCAAGATATCATTAGAACAAATGAAATTGACATGCCTTGATATGATATGAACAAATAACAATGATAGGCTTATATATTATTAGAACAAATGACTCTGACAGGCTGAGATATCATAAGAACAAATGACAATGACTGACTATGATACCATAAGAATGAATGACAATGCCGGGCTTAGATATCATTAGAACAAATGACAATGATGGGCTTAGATATTATAAAAACAAATGACACTGACAGGCTGAGATATCAATAGAACAAATGACACTGACAGACCAAGAGATCATTAGAACAAATAACACTGACAAGATGAGATTTCTTAAGAACAAAATGACTGTTACAGGCCAAGATATTGTTAGCACAAACAACACTGACAGGCCCAAATAACATTAAAACAAATTATACTGACAGGCTAATGGCATGGGCAGACAAAGATATACATAGTTAGACCAAATAACACTGACAAATCGTGTTGTGAAAACATATCTCCTACTGGCCTTACGTAAGAGTACCAAACATGAACACCGACACAAAATGTGTCTGTGGACTAACGATACATGTGTTAACTTGCAGGAAATTCTTGTGGGTTGTTATTAAGACTAAAAGGTAATGGGAATACGATTTAAGAACATTAAATAAATATATAAAGTAAACTTTACCCATAAAAAGTTTTGATATATTTCTATTTTAATGGCACTTGAATTCTGCTAGCTAAAGAAGCTTTGCAAACAGTTTTTGTAATGCTGACAAGACCTCTTCAGATGTCTAAATATTAAATATATTTTTTTTAGGGGAGGCCTTACACCACTGTTTACATAACCATTGACATTATGTTGTTTCAACTTCAAAGGGGTGTTATATTTATATCAGTCTTTAAGAAATACCGTCGGTCCTTGCCTATTTCCGATGATAATTTGGAAATCCCAAAATGATTCTTATATTTCATAAGCTATTTTCAGAAAAGTTTCAAGGCAAAAGTTAGAATTTACCGAATTATTAATGAAGACTCCAATAATGTAAAATGCTTTTGTATTGGTTGCATTTGTTGATACCGAAAGTATCCAAAGATTTTTGCTGTCTCCTCAAAGTGAAATACACTCAACGTCATCACTATACGAGTACATTCCGCGAAGGGAATCAAGACAACCATGTGCGTTTTGGTTCTGGTCTTATTGGATTAATATGTACGTACGCAGTGCATAAACAAAGGTCATTTTGAAATTACCGCAGCTGTCAACATCAGCACAGGGTTTACAATACAATTACGTAACATTAATTAACAAGAGATGAGTTAGTCAGAAACACAATGCCCCCTATTGCGCCGCTAAGAAGCCATATATTTGACCTTTGACCTTGAAGGATGACCCTGACCTTTCACCACTCAAAATGCTATCTTTAATATTTCAAAAGTTATGACCAAGGTTAAAGTTTTGGGACACACACAATGAATGAATAAATGAATGAATGAATAACTGACAGACAGACAGGCCAAAAACAATATACCCCTGATCATTCCATCCGGGCGCATAAAAAAACACACACACAAAAACAAGTGTTTAATTGAATGTTTAACTTGCTCTCAATAGAATAAATAAAGAGAAGCTCTCAGAAGTACAGTATTTGATTAAGAAGAATTCAGTTTAATTATTTGTCAGTGACATTTATGAATAATAATATTAAATAGTTTATTACTATAATAATAATTTTTATTCTGTTTTTTAGATTTTAATTATGTTCAACTCCCATCCATATAAGTTCAACCTTAGTAAATATAATACTGAAAACACTAGTTTTCTCAATAGTAAAGCATTTTTTAGATAATCAACAACAAACTAATTTCCCAATTTTAGTCAAAACACTGCAAATTTTCCAAATCCAAAGGGACCTAGATCCATTCCCAAAATGGTGAAAAAAAAACCACTGGTTGTGCAAAATAAGATAACATTATAGTCAACCATTTAAGCATACATGCCAGAATTTTTTAGGTCCAAAGCGGGACATTCCATAAAAATTGTCGGGACATTTGACCAAAAAGCAGGACACCTAAAACGATCTATCATTCCACCTTTACTGTAGTCAGTATAGTACTGTTTTGTAAACCGTTTCAAACAAAGACAAAAACAAACACATTTTCAACATTTATTTCATTACAATACAACTATCGATAGCAATAAGCGACCACTATCTTGAAGACCACTGTGTGTGAATGCCTGAAAAAATCAATAATTAGCCGATAAATCGCTGATAAAGTGTCAAAAACAACACTGGTACACACGAGAAGTAGAATCGCATTGTTAATCGGGGGCAATAAAGGGATTAGCGGTGGTAAGTGTTAGCGAAACAGAGCTTGAATAGCGAATTATATTGGGAACCTATAGACCTTAAATCGTCTTTTACGAAGTTCGGGACAAATCGTCTCATATCGGGACCGTACGCCAGGACAAAGGGCCCAAAAGCGGGACTGTCCCGCCGAGATAAGGACGTCTGGCATGTATGATTTAAGTCATATTATACAATGACTGACAAAAAGCTAATGGCATTGTTCAGTCACTCTTGTTTCAAAGACCAAACCATTTGATTATGTCATTTGACATGTAATGAGTAAAAAAATGTTGGGAGTTGATACCTCGCCAATCACCCTTCACTCCAGGGATAGGTTTTGTTAAATTTTTTACTGCATGCTATCTTTCCAGCCATAACAGTATGAAAGTGGTAAGTGTTTATTTCGTATTAACATTCGCTTTATATCAAGACATAAGTCACTATGAATTTTCTGAGCGAGAGCTGTAATTTTTTTCATCTGAGAATTTCGTAATTCTTTGAAACCATTAAAATTCAATTTCAACCACTTGAAAATGTGTTGTGTCGCCTACGTCCTGACACAAGAAGGTGCAATATTTTACTGGTTCTGAGAATAACGCTTGGAACTTGTTACGGCACCAGCAAAGATAGCCAGTTCGACTAGTTGGTAAACACGTTTCATTTTAAAGTTAAATAATCTATTGAAGTAAAAGAAACAAAGAAACATAAACCAGTCCGTATTTTTTTTGAACATATTCATAGTTTCGTGTTCATGTTGAATCAAATTAGATTTTGGAGCTTTTTGTGTCAGACACAAGGTCCGACAGATTCGCATGGGTTGCAGGGCTTCCCTGGCTCAAAAATTTCTTTAGCCAAATTAGCCTTGCTAGAATGGCATTTTTTTTAATAATTTAGGCTACTTAAAGGTTTTAATAAAGAAAAAGTTGTAGCCAAATAGAATTTTCTTTAGCCAAATAAGTCAATTTGTAGCCATTGGCTAATTTGGCAAATGGCAGAGTAAGCCCTGGGATGGTACCGGTCCTGCTTATTAAAGTATTACTGACAACTGCATACATGCCAGAAGTCCCAATCTTGGCGGGACAGTCCTGCTTTTGGGGTGTATGTACCGGTGTTCTGATGTGACACAATTTGTTCCGACAATCGTAAGAACAAGAGGAGCAACGATTCAATCTGATGCATCGAAAACCAGTTTTAAATGCTTTGATTCAATTACGATACCAACCCTACTAAATTCAATTCGATTCTTTAACATATAGACATAGATACATAAAGTGCGCAGTACACCGACTATTTGATATGGGAAGATTTAGGTTTTATCTTTACCTGTAATTACGACACGCACGATTGGTTACTTATTACTTATTTTACGTATTGAATTTTAGGCAGGTATAAAACTCGGGTACAGTCTAAATTGGCTGGGCACGTGTTAGTAAAATTTAAATTGTATCTGTAATGCCATGATTTATATATCATTTAAAGTAAAATGTTCTACCCGCTAGCCTAAAAAACCTTGGACAATGAATTGACAAGCTCAAGTTAGTCAGTTACAATGGCCATCACAAATGCATTGTTAAAACTAAACATTTACAGTTAGCCTAGGTTTCAAGGATTCTCTTTATCAAACTTGAACTGCTAATGCTGCCGCTGGTGCTAATGGTGCAAGCATTAAATGTTACCACTTCAACACTTGAATTCATAGTCAAATTGCCATCATTGCTTAAGATTCGATTGGGAATCATATAGTTTATTTAAACCAATGTTCTATAGATACATATATTAAGTAAAATCTGACTAAAACTTTTAGTAAAAGTGACTTAGCCTAAGATTCGATTAAATATCGACCAAAGAGACAACTATCAACCGACGCAAATCACACACAAATGTTTGAACATGAAAAACATGCAGCACTTTAGATGTCATCATTTGGCATACCTTAAAAGTATCAATTAATTCACAATTCACAGAAATTTAGATTATTTTGTAAACAGATTGGCAAACTGACAGACAAATGTGTATAACGTCATCAGTTTTGTGGCAAAACACCAGTCGTGCAACAAGAGAAAACGGTCCCAAATAAAAACGGTCTCGTAGAATAATAAAACAACCTAAGCGCAGAGATTTGACTAGAACCAGCATATGTGCAGGCGGTGGTGCAAGGGGAATGACGTGTTTTTTGTGAGCTGAGGAAAGTAAATAAACTTGTGTGAAAAATCTGGTAGAAAGTGCGTGATACACAGACTTTAGTGCAACCTAAATGAACTGTAAATATCGCTCGATTGGTCATTGTCGGCTCGGGTACTACTTACATGTACCCCGGGTACTCCTAAGTGTTCTTACATGTACACCGGGTACGGTCAATATACTTAATCGTACCCGGTCGACATTAGACTGTACCCGAGTTGTATTCCCGCCAAAAATCCGATGTCGTAAAACGCGCTACCGGTTATCTTAAACAAACTTCTCTTTAAAAAAAAACTACATCAAGATGCCTTTTGAGTATGAGTTTCGATCATATAGAGGCCATATTACAGAAAATTGAAATACATGTGAATATAATAAATTTCAAAGAATTGGCCGACAACGACCGATTTAGCATTAAATTTCCCGGGTACGTTTTAGTATATTGACCGTACCCGGGGTACATGTAAGTATACTTAAGAGTACCCGGGGTACATGTAAGACGTACCCGAGCGAGCCGACAATGACCAATCGAGCGTAAATATCGTTATGTGGAAGGCAAATTCCGTGTTATTTTGAATGCGATGTGTGACCACGCTGCTTCAGATTCCCACCATTTTTAATTTGCTCACTCTGATTTAAATCCATTTTTATAACACGTATCTAGTCTTATGAACTGGTTTAATAAAGTCTTAGACTTTTAATTTGTGTCTTGCAGACCGCACATCCACGCATTTTAAGTAATTACATATTTTTAGCGTGTTACAATTTCAAGGCCACGAGACTGTTGTTTCGTATTCCCCTTGCGAAAGCTTTCATAATGTTTAACATTCACCTGCGCTAGCCATTTATCTATCAAGTCTACCTATCGTCTTGGGTACTACGAAAAGTCATCGGAGGAATACGGAACCAGGTGAGATTTGCGAATGCGTCGTTATGAAACGCGGACTTTGAAAATCGAGCGCAGAAAATCAAGAAAAACTCGCTACAATCGATCCGATGCGACAAATATCGAATGCCTATCGATAAAACTAATAAAGGGAAGTATTTCCATACCACCAGTATATACTTTTGATTTCGCTTTAAATCGTTTTATTCTATCCATCCGTCCGTCCGTCCGTCCGTCCGTCCGTCCGTCCGTCCGTCCGTCCATCCATCCATCCATCCATCCATCCATCCATCCATCCATCCATCCATCCATCCATCCATCCATCCATCCATCCATCCATCCATCCATCCATCCATCCATCCATCCATCCATCCATCCATCCATCCATCCATCCATCCATCCATCCATCCATCCATCCATCCATCCATCCAAACCCACCCACCCACCCACCCGAAACCCACCCACCCACCCACCCACCCACCCACCCACCCACCCACCCACCCAACCACCCACCCACCCACCCACCCACCCACCCACCCACCCACCCACCCACCCACCCACCCACCCACCCACCCACCCATCCCATCCCATCCATCCATCCATCCATCCATCCATCCATCCATCCATCCATCCATCCATCCATCCATCCATCCATCCATCCATCCATCCATCCATCCATCCATCCATCCATCCATCCATCCATCCATCTATCTCTATCTATCTGTCTATACTTTCTTACTCCCCTTGCGGGTATAATTGAAAGGTGCGCAGTCAGTGCCAGATAAAAGTGTTAAAAGTGAAAAAGTGAGAAAGATAAAAGTATGATTGATTTATCATATAAGGTGAAGTGATTTAAAGTTAAAAACTGATAAAAACATGTCTCCCAGAGTTCAAGGGGCAGAATGGGAAAGCAGGGACTGCTTAAACCCTTTAAGATCAGGATGTAAAACTGTAGTGGCAGGAAGGTTGTTCCACATCACAATAGCACTAAGGAAAAATGAAAACTTATAATAATTTGCAGTGGTATGGATCTGTCTGTAGGAGATGGGGTGCATGTGACGAGTGAATCTGGTAAGTCGCTCAATATGTGATGGTAGGTGCACAGCCACTGAACCTTGAACAATTTTGAAAAAAAGATGATTAATTTAGTGTCATTTCGTCTGTCTTGCAGGGTCTGGCAACCAAGTTCCTGATGCATGGAGGTGACACTGTCGTATGGGGAATAGTTATGCTTGACCCAGCGGACTGCTCGAAGCTGTATATTTTCATTTATTTTGTATATTTTGTAATGTGTGAGGACTCCATACAGAAGAAACATATTTCAGTCTAATATTCGTTGCCATAAACGCTACGTCGAATAAAAGAAATCCGAATGAACCGAGAGTAAACAGCTGCCGGCGAAAATGTGGAAATCCATTGTTCCAGCTTTGACAATTGCATTTTTAGCTACTACCTTATTTTGTATAAGTGGATCAAAATTTGACCTAGCGCAGAACATTGATGAACAGTACAATTTACATCCAACCATTACCATCCAGACGAACAGTGTAAACACCAGGTTTGTTGGGTTATTGCTGAACAACAAAAAATGCCCTTTTATATTACAGAATGCATCATACAATGGAAAAACATGTTTGACCTACTTGTGCCTCCTTTTGATAATGAATTCGTCCGACTGTCACCCAAACCCAGGTGCTCGTGGTCGTCCCCCCAAATATCCTTGTCTACAATGCGACAAGGCAATTAAACCGAACGAACCAAGTATAGCGTGTGATAGATACATGAAATCGGGCCACGCCGACTGCTTAAACATTGGTATGTCTAAACTAAATTCTCTCTCTGCTAGTGACGTTACATGGTTCTGTCCAAAATGTGAAACCTTACTGTTTGCCCAGGTCGTCTCTTCAGTCCATCAGCAGATATAGGATCCCCATCTTGTTGTCTACATTACACCTAGATGATGAGGTATTCACAGAGCGCGATACTCCTGTTGGAGTGGTATTTGACGCTCCCTGGAGGGGTCCTCCTGTGGGGGTGGCAGTACGTAACACCACCTTGAGGACCAGACTCTCAAAGTCCAACGACAAAGACAAATCGGTTACAAATAAGACCGCACCAGACTGCATTTCTATATTGACTGTGAACACTCAGAGTATTTGCTCCAAGAAAGATGCTTTGTGGGAAGAAATTGATAACATCAACCCTGATATCATAGCTATTTCTGAAACATGGCTTAATCCTGATATATTTAGCAGTGAGATTATTCCCGAAGAATATGAAGAATACCGCAAAGACCGCAAGGACGGTTATGGAGGCGTACTTACAGCCGTAAGAGGGACGCTCATCAGTAGTCAGCTTCCAACCACCAATGCGGAAACAGAAATTGTTGCAGTTCAAATCCAAGGAAAACACTCTGATTTAGTTTTAATAAATGCATATAGACCAACAGACAACAACACAGAATATGCTAATAAACTTTGTATTGAAATCGAACGTTTAACAAAAAACACCATAAAGACTGTATTTGGCTGACAGGTGATATGAACTTACCAGATATTGATTGGTCAAACAACAATTTAACAAGATATCAGTACAAAAAGGAAATAAGTGAAAAAATTCCTCTCTACCATCAATGATTGTGATTTAAAGCAACTTGTAGACTTTCCAACAAGAAATGAAAACACATTGGATTTGTTTGCATCATCCAGACCATTCCTTGTGAAAACCTGTAAGCCACTTCCAAGTATAAGTGACCATGAAATGGTACTGACAGAGTCAGAAATAAGTGCCAAGTACAAACGTCCAGTCAAAAGGAAAATATACCTTTGGAAAAAAAGCTGACATAGTCAATTTGAAACAAGACTTCCAAAAATTTACTGAAGAATTTACAACTCAGAACCAAGAAAGTAAAGATGTTAATTTTCTCTGGGATAAATTTTCAAATAAAGCACAAGAACTTTTAGATAAACATGCACCAAGCAAAATAACAACGCAAAGATTCAGCCAACCATAGATTAATAGAACCATCAAAAGATTATCAGCAAAGAAGCAAACTATTATCATCAAACTAAGCACAGTAAAAATCCTACAGACTTTGAAAAGTTCAAACAATGCAAGAAAGAGTGCCAACAAGAATGCAGGAAAGCTCATAACCAATATATTAGTGACATGATGGATGAGGATAATAAGAACAATCCTAAGAAATTCTACAGCTACATACAATCTAAACGTTGTGATTTTAATGGTGTATCACCACTTAACTAAAATGACACACTCCATAGTGACAGTAAAATGAAAGCCGAAATACTCAACAATCAGTTTACTTCAGTATTCACAACAGAAGACCTATCAAACACTCCAGCACTTGAAGATGAAATTTAAGAAGTACCACCTATTATTGTCAATAAGAAAGACATTCTTAAACTTCTAAAAGGCATAAATGTCCATAAAGCTACCGGACCAGACAATATTTCAGGGATCCTGCCTTAAAGTGCATGTATAGAAGCAGTAGATGCCATTGTCTTAATATTCCGAACATCTATAGACAGCGGTAAAATTCCGGAAGCATGGAAAGAGTCATTCATAACGCCACTGTTCAAGAAGGGGGACAGGAGCCAACCGTCTAATTTCAGACCTGTATCACTGACCTCCATATGCTGCAAACTTCTTGAGCATGTGATCCATATTAATGTCATTTCCAACTTTGACAACCATGATGTCCAAAGTGATGCACAACATGGCTTTCGCAAAGGCAGATCCTATGAGTCACAACTTATTCGCACAGTTCAAGATCTCCAATACAGTCTAGATGAGGAACAACAAGTAAACGCCGTACTCCTAGATTTTAGTAAGGCCTTCGACAAGGTGCCCCACCAACGTCTCCTCACCAATCTGAAGAGCTACGGCGTGCGAGGCAATCTTCTGCATTGGATAGCCGACTCCCTGACTGAACGAACCCAGTCAGTTGTCCCTGAAGGCAAGCACTCCACTAGAACGCCAGTAACCTCTGGTGTCCCCCAAGGTCAGTCTTGGGGACTGTATGCTCTACAATGTAATCGAAACACCCGACGATGCAAAAAAAAATACAACACATAGTGACCTCGATAATCTACAAGAAAGAGAAAACAAGTGACAAATGCAATTTAATGAAGACAAGTGCGAGGTCTTACGCATAACAAATAAAACCAAACCGATAGTAACTGATTATAAGATTCATGGAAAACTATTAGCAACAGTTAAAACCGAAAAATATCTAGGTTGCAACATCTCCTCTGATTTATCATGGAACACTCATACAAACATCATGACTACAAAGGCAAATAACACAATTGGCTTTATACGAAGAAATACATACAGTTGTTTTCAAAATGTGAAAGAAAAGTGCTATAAATCATCTCTTGTTCGACCTCAAATTGAATATGCTGCAACTGTTTGGGACGCTTATAAACCACCAAACACCAGGTGGAATGTTGGTAACATAGACAAAATAGAGCAAATTCAAAGAAGAGCAGCAAGATATGTAACAGGGGACTATCGGCGTACAAGTAGCGTCACATCTATAATATGCTACAACAACTATCCTGGGAAGTCTAAAACAGCGCCGTGAACATGCAAAAGTTACTATGATGTACAGGATAGTACACCATCTTATATTCATTCCAATTGATCCCCATCTAGTAAGTCAAACCATAACATACACCAAAGGTCATTGCTGGAAATACATGGTACCACCATCTCGACTTAAACTACACATGTGCTCATTCTTCCCGAGCACTTTCATAATATGGAACTCATTACCATCTACAGTTGTTGCAGCCACTACAATCGAGGACTTTAAGTCCTGGCTGCCTAGATAATCGGCCGTTTTATCTTTTTAACGCGCACTGTAAAAATACATGTATGATACAACGATTTTAAAGCATGGTTCTGTTCTGAACGACACATGTACATAGTTCACCAACTTCGACATTACTCGTATTCGAGGCTTGAAGCTTATTGGAAGAAGAAGAATACAACAACAACAACAACATAGCTGGATCAAATCCCTGGCTTCACAACCAACCATGTAATGATAACCCAGCCTCGTGGTACAATTATTTTACTGTTGTTATTTTTACTTTTTAAAATGTAGGTTATTAATTTTTTATTATGGACTTAAACTTATACAATATTTTCAAAACATAAAAGTAAATTATATTACTTTTCATAATATAATACTTAAACAACAAAAATAAAATCCTACCAAATCTGATAGGATTTTTTTTGGTGCTGGCAGAGAGTGAATGTGAGAGCAAGGAGCGACAACTTTGCGCGGAGATTGAGAATAATAACGGATACAGTACAGTTCCTAAATAAATTGTTCAGTATTTTAAACTATGAGCATGCATGACAACCATGAGATAGAACATCTATAATATCAGTGAATTGCACACAAATTACCATTCGCCAGTTGTCAATCAGCCGATAAGCTCATAATCAATCAATCAGATATCGATTGTCTACACCTTTTTGTCAGAAAAACACAGTATGCTTTAGTATCGAAATAACGTTTCATTTAGGATTTTGAGGTTCATGCAAGTTCACTTCTTATTTATAAAAATTTGTAATAGGGGAAAAAAAACTCTCTTTGAGAGACCATTTCACAAACAAAAATTGCTTATTCAGAACAATAAAAATTCAAAAATATTGATATAAATTATTGTTTTTGCAATTTATGAAACAGTATTTGTATCCAGTGCATACATTGTAATTATAATGGTAATATTGTTATTGAATTGCTTTATTTAGTAACAAGGCCTCGAAGTTATAAGGTCATTGAAGAAATTACCAAACCACCAACTATTGTTATTCGGTACGCTACTTATCCCATGGCAATGCTATGTGGTGTATGCGCGGAGAATAATTTCAAATGATTGCTCGATTAATTAACTTCAGGTAGATTGATACATGCAGAAATAAATATAATAGCAGGTTTCGAGGGCTTAGTAAGAGTTTGTGTTCAAAGAAAAAAATTCATCGCCATATGCATCAACCGACACTGACATGCATTAAGGCTGAAGGAGCCCAATGATTGAATGTTGAAGTATATTTACATAACCACAACCACAACCAACATTTATTTTAGCTCGATTGATAATGCAAAAATTGCAAGTCTATTGGCCTAGAAAGGCTGAATTAGTCGCTGAAAGATCAGGTACTACGTAAATGTTCCCTCGGTATTCTCCAGTATACTTCCATTTACACCGGTTTCGGAAAATACGCTTGAAGACACCCGATCATACTCCAGGGTACTTCGTAGTATATTTTCTGTATCCGGGTATTGTAGTATACCTAAGAGTACCGCTGGTGCTTTCCGTACTGTTTTACGTAGTACCTGAGAAGGCAATGACAAATCCAGTCTTAGCAATGGTTGGTGATTTAACAAAATGTTATATCACCAGATTTATCAGCCGACACAGACATAAAGGTCAGAAAGGCAAACAGATATGAATTTCGATGTAAATGTACACCCACAAAACAATTATTTTTATCTTTAATTTAAGTATTGTTTAAAAAAGGAACATTGTCACATACCAAAAATATTAGTTTCAATAGAGATCGATTA
This sequence comes from Dreissena polymorpha, assembly GCF_020536995.1. NCBI lineage: Eukaryota > Metazoa > Mollusca > Bivalvia > Myida > Dreissenidae > Dreissena > Dreissena polymorpha. The sequence continues at coordinate 110,122,859 of NC_068361.1, forward strand.
TCACGCGATACTTGGTAGCTTTTTTCGGCAAAGAGGTGAAGGTCCACAGAAATAGACACCTGATATTTGTACAGAATGAGCAGATAGACCAAGATGCCTGTACTGGATTGGTAAGGTCCTATTTCAAAATAGTTCCGGTTTTATACCAATTTCGAAATACTTAGCAGAACTTTTATATATATTTTGAAATAAGCTGCAGGTGTGCATGTTTGTACTGTTGACAATGAAAAGTTTACACATAGATATACATGTAGAAGTGTTTGAGTTTTCGCTAATTTGTACACAAACTAATACAACAAACGATTTCAACTGTTGATGAATGCCTAACTACCGGTAATAGTATAATATAAAAATAAAGACGAGAAAAATACTGGTGAAAAAAGGTAATATTTGATGATAATATTATGTGCTTTTGATCCCTTTATTGGCCGTGCGAACCATTTTGCATCACACTCGCATATAAGCTAATTATTCGACAATATTCGTAATGAATAGTCTAACCACTTCTAGTACACTTGTTTCAATAAGACTGTGCTCAATTAAAAGTAAATGTGCCTTGGAAAAATTTAATTTTTGATTTGAATTGTAGTCTTTATTGTGTAATTCATATGTTATGATAGTAAGATATGTTTGATGAAGGATAGGCGGGCACTATAAACATTGTTAAAAGCTTACTAAGTGAATAGTTCTTCTTTGAGACTTTGAGCTTTTATGAGTACATACGTAGGGCTTAGAGTCACACATATATATTCTGATAATACAACTTAAATTATTGAGTGTTTTAAATATGGAAAATGGCCTTCAATATTCACATTTCAATAATAATATTTACTTTATCCTGACTTTAATATTATTAATATACTTAATTCCATTGTCCCAGTGTGGCATGACAAATGTTAAAATACTTGTATGTATGACCTATGCACTGTATTATATCTTGATGTTAAATGATGTCACTTCATAACAACTTATGGCCTATAATAACACATATTTATACAACAGTTTACAATAAAAATAACATGTAATGCAATTAATTATCGTAATACGTATATATTTCATATTATTTCAGGATGAATACCATTTAACACGCTTCATGGTTAAATAATCATTTAAACCACTTATTTGTTCGCTAATTGAAAGTACATTGCCAGTTAAAACATAATTTGGGATGCCATTCAGGTATTGATTCTAACAAGAGGGCCATGATGGCCCTGTATCTCTCCACTGTTTTTTCTTTGCGAAGAAAACGTGCAATGCGCATGGGTTGAAATGTACTCAAGCATGTGACTTTCTCTTTCTATCCCTAGTCCCACTGGGGGTTTAAAGTTGGAAGGGTGAGCATTTTTATATATGGAAAAAGTTACTACCGTGTTAACTAAACAGACTTAAAAGCCCGGGAATTGTTGCACAGGTCCTTTGCTTATAACGTAGGTAAATTTATCTCTCCAAAAGATATTGTCGTTCTTTCTATGTCACATATTTTTAGATGCTGAAGATCAAATCTACGCATTTGATTTGAAACAGATTCACAAGACCCATAGTAATCAAAATGCCTTAACCCTTTACCAAACGACACATTTTGGACTTTCCCAATTTGAAAGAGGTTGCAGACGTCAATTAAATTAAAATGGAATATGAAGGAAATGATCAGGTAGGGTAGAAATCATTGTGATAAAAGGAGAAATTGCTCATCAACCCACACATCCCTAAGACCAACAGGCCTGAGAATATTATGATAATCTAAAGATTATTTCTTTATATTTATAAATGTATTTAATTAAGTAATACATTTGACTTCTAAGATCAATTCATAACTTATATTAAGAAAATTATAAAATGGTCAGAAATATATATGGATTGTTGAGCAATTGACAATCATATCCACAATTCATGAGTCACGATTCACAAATGGAACAATGAATCATTAGTGATTAAAAAGGAGCATATACGATAGTTAAGAACATTGCACTTCATTAATTTCAACACCTTCTCTTGGATACAAAGTTTGAGTTTACCGTGCAGTATCATATATTGACTTTTCTTGAAATAATTATGTCCATGGAAGTTGTGTTTTTAAAATCAGTAACATATTATTAAACTGGTTTAAACACAACAAAAAAGACATGAAATTAACATGTCATCCAAAATATTTTCATCCGGATATATGGTCACTTTTGACATATTAAAATAAAACCCCACTTTTTTCAGTTTGTAAGAAAAACATTCATAACACATGTTCTTACTTCAATGCCTTTGTAAGCAGTCACCATCTGACCTAAAATGGCACTCAATGACAGGGTTTTATCTCATGTTTTCAAGATGTTAATGTTGTTGTTGGTCACAGCCAAACGGCCGCAGTAATCTCCACTGGTAAACGTCAAATGTTCAGTTTTGTGAGCCCCGGGGCTGGGTCAAATTTGAGCCCAGGGGAATAATTTGAACAAATTTGGTAGAGGACTATTAGATATCACAACATACCAAATTTAGTAGCCCTAGGCTCTATAATTAAGAACTAGAAGATTTTTAAAGTTTGCACACAATAGGCCTTATTTAAGCATATGTTCATTTTTGTGACCCCTGGGGCAAGGTCAAATTTGTTCCCAGGGGCATAATTTGAACAAACTAAGTAGAGAACTATTATATGTCACTACCTACCGAATTTGGTAGAAATAGGCCCAATGGTTATGGACAAGAGAATTTTTTAAGTTTGCACAAAATGGGCCCAATATAAGCATATGTTCAATTTTGTGACCCCTGGGGAACGGTCAAATTTGATCCCAGGGGCTTAATTTGAACTAACTTGGTAGAGGACTATAAGATGTCATTACATACCAAATTTGGTAGCCCTATGCCATACGGTTATGGACAAGAAGATTTTTAAAGTTTTCACAAAATAGGCCTTATACAAGCAAATTTTCGATTTTTTGACCCCCCAGGGCAGGGTCAAATTTGACTCCAGGGGCATAATTTGAACAAACATGGTAGAGGACTATTAGATGTCACTACATACCAAATTTGGTAGCCCTAGGCCCAATGGTTATGGACGTAAAGATTTTTAAAGTTTTCACAAAATAGGCCTTATATAAGCAAATTTTCAATTTTTTGACCCCCCGAGGCAGGGTCAAATTTGACCCCAGGGGCATAATTTGAACAAACTTGGTAGAGGACTATAAGATGTCACTACATATCAAATTTGGTAGCCCTTGGCCCAATGGTTATGGACAGTTAGATTTTTAAAGTTTTCACAAAATAGGCCTTATATAAGCAAATGTTCAATTTTTTGACCCCCCAGGGCAGGGTCAAATTTGACCCCAGGGGCATAATTTGAACAAACATGGTAGAGGACTATCAGAAGTCACTACATAGCAAATTTGGTAGCCCTAGGCCCAATGGTTATGGACAAGAAGATTTTTTAAGTTTGCACAAAATAGGCCTCATATAAGCAAATTTTCAATTTTTTGACCCCCCGGGGCAGGGTCAAATTTGACCCCAGGGGCATAATTTGAACAAACTTGGTAGAGGACTATAAGATGTCACTACATAGCAAATTTGGTAGCCCTAGGCCCAATGGTTATGAACAAGAAGATTTTTAAAGTTTGCACAAAAAGGCCTTATATAAGCAAATTTTCAATTTTTTAACCCCCCGGGGCAGGGTCAAATTTGACCCCAGAGGCATAATTTGAACAAACTTTGTAGAGGACTATAAGATGTCACTACATAGTAAATTTGGTAGCCCT